>NW_017728928.1:7066012-7149763 GCF_001723895.1 Crocodylus porosus
GCCCTTTGGGCAGGGGGCTGGACTCGATGATCTCCCGAGGTCCCTTCCAGCCCTGATGTCTATGAAATCTATGAAATCTACTCGTCTGCTTTTAAAGCTGCTCTATCTGTACAAATAGCTTTGCTGATGAAATACAGAACTCTGATAGCAAAAGAGTGTGTATAAAGAAATGCTTTTTAAACTTTTTTCATTTGTGGACCCCTTTGGAAATTTGAAACAGAGGTGCTGACCCCTTCGAATCGTACATGTGGGTATTCACAGACGGTCTTCATGAAGTCCTTGTGCACAACCTAAGTTATTAATGTTTAAAAGTGCACAAGGACTTTATGAAGACCCTGTACTTTTGATGGCTCCTGGTCATCTTCTGCGGACCGCTTAGACATAGGAGTCTGCAAACCACAGGTCAAAAGCCCCTGGTCTAAAGAGATCATTACCTGCAGATTCAGACTCCCAGAAGCAGGATGCACATCCTCATGGAAAGGCTAGGCTACATGGAATGAGAATATAATTGCACTCGCATCCTCCACGCAGTAAAATGAACATGCAGGATAGTGAAACACTCAATTGAAAGACATGGAAAAAATACAGTTTATTAGATCACAACTTCCCAAATCAGACTGGAATAAAAAAGAAAAGAAAACGCATGAAACTCCAGCAACAAAGCTACAGTGAGAAAGAAAACGAGAGAAGGAAAGCCAAAGATGTCTGCTAGGTAATAGCTTATTCACCCTTTGTTCACCTTCCTATCTGCATGGATTTTTGTATTATGTGAGTGCCATGTCCTGAAGAAGGACTGAGGCCTCACAGTGCTGGGTGCCATACAAACACAGCAAGAGTCTCTGCTCTAAGGAGTCTGCGGGTTGGTGTCATACAAATTCACGATTTCCACAGTCATATATGTGAACTCAGCCATTACCCCTTTTGGACAGAGATAGCTAAATTACATGTAGGAGGTGAGAGTCCTTCCCTTGAGCTGTTGCACCAAAGTTGTTGGCATACATGACACACCTGGTACCCAGGACAGTTGCCTGGTCACTGGTATATTGTTAACCAGTGGCAGGGCCAACATGCTGCCTGGAGGAAGGACTGGCTTGCAAGTAGCTGCTCCTGATTGATGGGATCACATATGCCTGATAGAACTACAAATCCAGTTCCTGTGCTCAATCTTCAATATGTTGCCTAAAATTGCATCACCTGGCTTGTGTGTGAATGCTTTGGGACCTGCCTCTTCTCAGTTTATAGTGGGATATGGTTTGGTATGAGCCTTTCGAACAGCTTGTATGTACGGCACAAAAAGCAGATAGGTTGAAGGCTCTTGACTTGTGGTGGCAATATCCCTGGTTCAAGGCCTAACGATATCCAGGCCGGCTGTCAGTTTTGGCATTTTGCAAATAGCTGAACAAAGTTGTCAAGATGAAGAAGCCAGTTGTGGCTTTTAGGGCCAGAAAGCCTAATTTGTTTTATCCGGAGGTGGTCTAGGCCTGTGGCTTTCCTGTTCTTCAAGGAGATAATAAGAGTCATACAAAAGCTTTTGTGAACAGGTCAGGTCAGGGTACCCAGGATTGTGAGGGTACTGGTAAAGTTTGGTTATCTATTCGGCACGTGCCCATTTAACTATTCTGTTAAGTTTGGTTATCTATTCGGCACATGCCCATTTAAGCTCAACCAATGACCCAGTTGGTTTGCTGTGGCTCTGCTTTCCTTGAATAGTTGCTGAGTTTCCGTATTGTAGCTTGTGTGCTGTGACAACTCAAGTCACCACCAACCACCCGTGGCTTGTCAGGGGGTCCTGTTGTGGGGATCAGCAAAAGAGAAACTTTTGCCTGGCACTTTGTAGAGTGCCATGACTGACTCCACCTAAATCAGCTACAGGACTTTGGCAGAAGCCGTCAGCTTGATCATGGTGCTGGACTTGACAAATGCATTGTTGCCATATTGTTCCTGTGGTCTTTCAATGGCTAACTGCAATCCTGGCAGGTGGGGCTGTTCGCTTCTAGGTCCTGAATTTGTTTCTTGCAGGCATGGAGTCTGGGAGTCCTGTTCATCATGCAGGCTCAGTGTCTTTGGTTGCACTGTGCGCATTAAGTCCCTTTGACATTCACGGCCTCGATTGTCAATGCCAGTCCTAATGAGGGCCCGTGATTACGACCCTAATGACTACCCTGATCTTCAGACTTTAATTTCCAAATCTTAGGGACACCGTCATGATAAATGCACAACCTTAATGCTGAGGGAAAAACTTTTTGATTGGAAAGATGCACTGGTGGATTTAATGCTATGATTATGTTAATAGCATTAAGACATCTTAATTTTGCTCAGATTGGCAGAAAGAGTTGACATTCAAAGGTGACTGCATTCGAAGCCCTACACATGGATATACCTGTCGCTTCTGTTTCAAAAAGATCTTAACCGAGCCTTGACCCTTGCTGGCCCAATATTAGACACTCAGAAATAATTCAGATTTAGACGCAAGACCTGTATGTGCAAATCAAGGTTCCAGCTGCCTGGATCCCAGGTGCAGCACAGTCTGCATACATGCAATCGATGGGTATGAAGAGCTGCATGCTGTGAGGAATAAAGGCCCCTGCCATCCTGGAAGAAAGGGTAATACACATACACATTTCAATGGGATTTGGGGACAAACCTCAAGCTGGACTGAAGCATCTGCGCTTCCTTGCTAAATCCAGAACTAGGACCAGGCTCTTCGGCCTTTTGGAGCACAGGGAGTGAAGCTGCAGGGAGTCCGTGGTAGTGACAACCTCAGGGAGTCAATTAGCAGGGAGACCTGGGTTGGATTTTGAGTGAGCAGGATGAGGCCAGCAAAGGAACAAAGTTTAGGCAGACTTTCATGTGAACTCAATGGCTCATTTATGGCTTTGGGGTGGAAACCGAATCTCAGCAGGTTGTGCTGGGCTTTACAATTTTGGCTTTTCATAGTGGAGGTAGACTAGTGTTGTAGCCGCAATGCTAATTGGAAGCGAGAGACTGGAGGTACACGTGTGCCCCAGGGAGGGATGATGACAATCTTTTTCAGATAGCAATCCCCAGCTTTCCCCTACCTCTGGGTCCTAGGACTGTCTTGAACCATGTCCCATCCAAACCCCAAATCCCCATGCACCGATCTGACATGCAGAGGGACTGTTCTTCGTTGTCGTCTTTTTAATCCTCCAAGAGCTTAAACAAGTTGAGACTTAAATTCTGGAAGTCATAATACCGTTCTCTGGATAAAATCTTTGCAAATGCCTGGGTCTGCCGTGACCCTTCCATTATACAGAAATACAGCTCCCTGCAGAGCTGGGCTGAAGAAAGCTCTCTTGTCACAAATAAACCTATTTTATCTTGGGCTGCACTGGAAAAACTCAGGGTTTCGGCTTAAAAATGAGCTGCGGGTGGGGGCGGGGGGGGGGCAATACTTTTTGCAGCCCTCCATCAGGGAAACCAAGCCTTGCTCCCCTCCATCTCTAAGACTGAAGCTGACCCTTTCCTCCTGTCTGTCTGCCTCTTTCTACTCAACAACAGGATGCACTCTTCTCTCCCCCCGCCGCTTAGGCTGCAAACAAGACGGGAGCCGCTCTGTCTGCCTTCAGCTCTCTCCGTTTAAAGAAACAGACACCCATTTCTCACCGAAGAACAGTTAGGTAAACAATAATATTTTTTTAACACAGAAAGTAACTCAGCGTGAAGTCGATGCGTCTAGTAAACCCCAGCCTAATTTTAGGAGGGCTGCATCTGGAGGAGAAGTTTTCATTTCATTTTTT
Source organism: Crocodylus porosus (assembly GCF_001723895.1). NCBI lineage: Eukaryota > Metazoa > Chordata > Crocodylia > Crocodylidae > Crocodylus > Crocodylus porosus. The sequence continues at coordinate 7,069,771 of NW_017728928.1, forward strand.
TTTTCTCCTATAAAATGCATGTTGTGAAACTTGTGGGCCTGAGTGTTTGCTTCACTGGGGCAAATGCAAGAATAAAGAAACAACACATCAGCATCATCTTATTCAAGGGAAAATAACTTCTGCTTGGGGGAAAAAAAATCTTCTCATTGATGCTGGAGTTATACAGCTGAGTTGATACAGTCAGGCATCGGTCCATTCATTCTGGTATCAGTTACTGGGGAACAGATGATATTTGAAACCTCAAAGAAAGTAGCACCCTTATCCCCCAGTGCACTAGGCCAATTGGGCAATGCCGAAATGGAGAGGAATCCTTTTTCACCTCTGCAAAGAGGTTACACGTCAACCCCCTGACAGCTTTATTTTGGGATCCTCAGGTGAGGGCTTGCAGGACGGTTCTGCATTCTCAAGAAAACAGGGATCTCAAGTGTTGGCAAAATGCTTTTATTTACTAACAGGGTGAAGGATAGTAGCTTCTGCGCCCAACCCAGAGAGCTCCAACTGTGTATCTCCATCTAGCCTACGACCTGCTGTATCTCTACGATGGCCCTTTATCACAGCTAGCATGAATGATTCAAGCTAGTCTCAAAACCTGTGAAGGTGGCTCAGTTCAAAGATGCTCTCTCTGAACCAAGGACCTGGCCATGGGGGCCTAGACAGTGGGAGGCCTGGTCGTTTTACAGATGGGTTAAGAAAACCTTAATGAATGCTTTTTTATAGCAAGCTTGCATCACACAACTCAGCTCCCAGATCTCATCACCCCCACCACAAGCATGTGTGCATGTAGCAAAGGAAGCAGGTGTCTAATTATGTCTCTGTGCCTGGGTTTGTAACAAGCTGAAAATAGGGAACTAACAAAAACATTAGTTTTCTTAAACACTTTTTCCAAATAGCCTATAAGTGCTCCTCAGAACAGTGCAACATAATCACGCCAGGCCCACACACCACAGGAACCCAGCCCCGGCTCATGTTGCTGTCGCTGCATGGATCTGAACCACCGAGCAGGCTTGTCTATATGTCACCCTGAGTTGTTGAAACTTCCCAGTGAGCCTGAGGCTGGCTGATGGTACTGGTATGACCCCAGGAAAAGTCCATCGGATGGATGTGAAACTTTCAGGAGATGAGGTTGACTAAATATCATGTTTGGAGGAGATAAGCGAGACGGCAAAAATTGCTAACCCTTATTTTCATTCCCTGCTGTCCTCACGTTCTCGGGCACCTATTTCCAGCCATCCTTTGGCTGTGCCTGGATGACTAAATGGAGCTGTGCCTCCGCCTTGCATCCTTGGCTATTCTGTAGTAGGAAGGCAGAACTTTCTTGCCTTCTGACTGGTGCAAAGTAGATGATAGCCTTGCTCCTGAGAAGTGCGGAGACCCTGTGTTTCCACTGAGCTTGTTCTCTTGTTTCATAGATTTCATAGATGTTAGGGCTGGAAGGGACCTTGGAAGATCATTGAGTCCAGCCCCCCGCCCGAAGGGCAGGAAGCCAGCTTCCATTCCCCAAGTGGAAATTCCCAAATGGTCATCTGCAGACCACTTGAGAAATGCTGTACTGGACCAGGCTACTGGTACATCTAGCCGAGCATCCTGCCTCTGACAGTGGTAGCAGTGGATACTTTAGAGCGAGAGCAGTGAATTAGGTATATCTAGAGTGAAATACCCTCTACCTTCATATGTTTATAGAGATGCTGGGGCCACATCCCTGACTGATCTTTTTAAGAACTATGAAAAGATCTATCATCCATGAAATGGTCTCATCCCTTTCTCACGGGCACCCTTTTAACTATTCACTGGTGGTCCAGGAACAGCTGGGAGTTGAGTAACCTCTCTATGCAGATGGGGTCTAAATATGGTACAAGTGTTAGTCGGGTAGGTATTTCCTTTTCCACGCTCTAAAATAGATAGCCTGCAATTAGATGCATGTAACCACAACTAGCAGGGCAAAGAAAACCCAGTCTACTTGGTTTGTGATTGTAGATTTGGCTAGCAGAGTTTTCTCTCTTTTTTTTTTGTATGATCTTCAAACCAAAAGGCTGATCATGACAGTTTCAAGAAATAGAATTGTCCCGAAAGAGAAGATTGTGTTTTTCTGTAGGTTGAACTTTGCTCCTGCCATCCATAGCACTGCCTATGCTTCTTCCTGCCCACAACAATAAATAAATGGATGCATCAAAATACAACTTCTGGGACAGGTATGAAGCAGCTTTTTGGATGTGTGTAGAACACAGATGAGTACCAGATCTGCTGGGCACTAACTGGTCCTTGCCTGACTGGTCTAGGGATATTAAAAATCAAACAATGCTATGGGAGAAAGAGACAGCAAGTAGCTCCCAAAGAAATGATGAAACCCAACAGATCAAAGAAGCTCTTGGCGGCAGACAAGGCAGATAACATTTCAAGGTTAGAATGGATAGAAAGATTTCAAAATCCCCAAATTCCCATGCCTAAAGGAATTATATCTATTCAGGAACCTTAAGAAGTTTTGTAGCAATCTTGATTTTCTTTTGTAAAGCCTTTCATTATATTATATCTGTCCTCTCATTATAGTATATCTATAGGAAGGTAGTGTCTCATCGTTAAGAAAATGGATTTATCTGTGCATTCATGTATAATACATTTATATACTATATATATAGCACCTATGCAGAAATCAATCCTACAGACTTTTGTCATAGGAAGTAATAGCTTAACCGCATATGTCCCATTGGGGTAGATATATTCATTTTTACAAGTACAGTATTATTCAACATGGGTAATGCATGGCAGTTTCTGACAAATTAATTTAATGATGCTACATAAGAATATATCCAGAAGTCAATGGGTAGTTTTATTCCACCTAGATCTCAGGACTGGATCCTTAGCTGCTTTAAATGGATGAAGCTCGACTGAGTTCAAATGTTGTTTTACATTGCCTGATGATCTAATTCCTTGTCTGTCTGAATGCATTTTGAAGCCCTCCTGAACAGTAGTGTAACCGAGGGGGAGTGAACAGGGCAGTTTCCCTGAGTGCTGCCTTTATGGAGTGGCATAAAAATAGCTACAACTTCATCGGCAGCTGATTGTGCTGCTGCGATCAGCATCACAACAGATGGTGCTGCCTTGGGTGTGCAGCTGCCAATGTGTACACCTCTGCTCTTTGATGAAGCTTGCTGTAGACACTGTACCACCCCCCTTTATGAGTAAGATCAAAACAGATAAATAATTAGAGAAAACGATTTTCAGATATTGTGTATTAAAAAAATGTATGTTTTAATGATTGGAGACCTTAACACGGTTCTGTGTGGTTTCTCCCTAATGGGGTACACCTTTGGGGGCAGTTACACTTTACACTTTGCACATGTTAATTTTAAGGAATGTTACACAATGTTAAAGTCTGCAGGTGCTGTGAGCAGTCACACGTCAAGGGTTAATTAATACCCTCCCAAAAATGTATGGCCCTGATTTGCCTTTGAGAACTGCACTCGATGAGGCAGTGTCCCAGGCTAATTTCAGGGGAGATGCAAAACTCCAGGACAGACCACAATGCACAATTTCAAGTGGAAATAACAGATGTGGGCAATTCCTGGTACAGCCTGGGATTTTACAGAATTCGCCTTTGTTATAGATTAATCCAGGGTTTATTCACAATACCAGTTCATCTGTGGCTATAGGATATGAAGAGGTGGACATCAGCTGTATCATAGTTCTGCTGAAGGGAAAAAAAAATATTTGCATAGCAGTTTAGTGCCAGACTCTGCTGCATTTCCCCTTCTCAAACAGGACTGTTTGTGGCATACAGGGTACATGGTAGGTAAGTGTGGCAGAATTGGGCTCATCCTCAATAGGTACAAGAGCTGAGCACTGTGGAACTTGCTGCTTTGACAAATGAAGAAGAACCAACATTTTGTGCGGTTTAGTCAGTGGCAGCTGTTGGCATCTGCATGTGGATGTGGGCAACCGATACGGAAACGTGCAACCAGAGCCAACCTTCAGGATAGCCTGTAAAGAGGGAACACGTATAGATTTCACTATAATGAATCTAGAGCAAAAGATCAGTGATGACTGCTTACCCTGTTGGCCCTTGCAAGTGCCTTTGACTCCTTTGGTTTTGCAGCCCTTTGGGGTTTTTTGTACTCACAACACAACTCGGATGGAAACCCGGGAATTGCATTCAGCTCTCAGCATTGTACAGTGAGCCCCTTCAGCTAACGAGATGCGTCACCAGCTTTGCCGCAAAAGCCGAACGAAAGCTCAAGACTTCTGCTGCCCTGTGCTCATCCTGGAAGCATCTGAAAGTTTCTCCTGCAGTTTTTGGTGGAGGGCTCCTGGGTCCCACATCTGGTTTGGCAGCCTTGCTACGTTCTGGGCCTTTTCCGAATTTGGCCACAGTTGGTTGGGTTATTGCCAAACATTATGAGTTAGCGGTTTAATATACACTCGCTCCAATTCAAGGGAGTTCAGGACATTTAAGGAAAGACAAGTTGACAATGCATCAAAAACAGGTCTGAAGTTGCATCGTTCAAGTCAGTTAATTTTCCCAATGCAGGGGACACATTGGCTGCTCATGGGGCAGACAGCCAACTTGGTGCAGACTAGTGAGGACCGAGGGGTTGGGGCAGGGAATGGCGGTGGTCTTAATTCAGCATCCAGTTGTTCCATACTGTAGCCAGATCACCCGTCCCTGCACCAGGAAGAGACCCAGGGGCCAGAAGGGAGCTCTTCTGTCACAATCCAGTTCCTGCCACAGTCTTGGGACACTGCAGTGATATTCTCCCCCTTTCCTGGAATAGAAGGTGGATCAGGCACAAAGATGCTGAAGTGGGGATGACTCCTTGGGCCTTGCCTCAGAATTGAAATAGTCAATGCCTAGAAAATTTGGAAAAAATACCTTGTTTTTCCCTGGGTGACTGGGCCTCTGGAAAGCACATTGTGGTGAAGAAAAAAAAATTACAGATAAACAAGCAATTTGAATTACTTTGCCATGGTGGGAGTAGGAGAGTTGGAGGAGAGAGAAGGGAAAGTATGAGCAAGCCGAGAAAGAAAGCAACACAGATAACCATGTAAACACTGGTAGAGGGGTGGGTGAAGGATTCCCAGGACAAACAGAGCCTGGAAGCAGAAAGTGTTCAGAGGCTCCAGAGCTTGTCGGAAAGGAGCAGGGAAAGGGTTTGCCATCATGCCGGAGGGCAGAAAACACATCCCCGTTGTTAGCCAAGGAGCTGGGCATCAGAACAAGTGGCTGATGGGATGCCGGGGACTTCAGCTGACAGCACTGGAAATATGCACACCCCAAGGAGGGGCTGGAGCTGCTGCCCGGCTTTGGCGGCGGTGGAGCCTGGGCAGAAGCTGCTGCTGGGTGCTGGGAAAAGCAGCCCCCGGCGGCAGGTGCAGTCGCCTCCTCCTTGCTGCTGTCTGGAGCCTACACCGGGGTCTCCTCCCCATCTCCATCAGCGTCCCCCCGGGGCCCCCACACCCAGCGGGAAGGAGCCACAGGGCAGCTCTGGCATAGGCTCCAGGCAGCCGCAGCGAGAAGGCCTGGCAGTGGCGAGGAGGAGGTGGTGATGCCTGCCACGAGGTCCTGCTTTTTTCACATGCCCAGCAGCAGCTTCTGCCTGGCCACAGCTGCTGCTCATCATAGCCAGGGCCGGTGGGACCGAAGCGGGCTCCGCATGGCCCCTGATGCTCTGCGCAGGGTGGGCCAGGGCCAGGCCCATGCAATTAGCCCTGGCTCCCTGCCCACACGGAGCCGGGCTGATCTCCATGGGGCTGGGACTGGCAGCAGCAGTCACCAGAAGGAACCACTGCCACCAGGGCTGCCAGGAAATGGGAGTCCAGCTGCAGAGGGCCATGGGCCAGATGCTACCTGTGCCAGGCCGGACCAAGGGACCTGCGGACAAAGTCCCTCCATGGGCCAGATCCAGCCCGCAGGCCGTATTTTGCCCAAACCATCCTAAGCTGCTAATTCCTCTGAAAGGAACAGGAGGGAAGTTTGAGACTGATCTGCTCTCGCTTGTGTAATCTGCACTCCCATCTCCAGAATAGCGCGGCATCTCCCACTGTTCTTCCAGCCCCGTGGTGCGGTAGGGAGGTGCTGCTGTCCCCATTTACAAAAGAGGAGCAAAGACACAGAAAAACTAAATGGCATGGCCAAGGTCCTGCAGGGAGTCTTTGGCAGAGAGACTTAACCTCCAGGTCTCCCAAGTCCTAGGCTAGTGCCCAAAGCACTGGATCAGTGCAACTCAGGCCCAAGGTACCTGTTTTGCCGATCACATGCTGTTTTTCACAGACTGTGTCCTCATCTTGTTTTTCCTGCAGGCGCTGGGTTTGTTTTTCTTGCCATCACAAATAAGGCAGCCCATGCACTAGCTGTTGTGGTCCATGCTAGCCAATGTGCTGCAGCTTTTCCTGACAAACTGCAGCATGTTGGCCACAATTCATTTAGGGAAGTAGACATAGCTGTAGCCCCTGACTAGGTGCCTCCCAAACCTGTCAGGATGGATTACCCCTGCCCCATCCTTCTTACCCACCACCTTTGCAGTCTTAGTGCACGCAGCATGTGCACTCATACCTGGGCAGGCTGTAGGTCCAAGAGCCAGACTGTGAACCTCTTCCATGTAGTGAGAAGCCCTTTATGTGCACAGTTCAACACTTATATGAGTAACCGCTCACCAAATAGCTGTTTCACTTAGGGCCAGATTCTTATACCCTTATGCTTTGAGAGGCCCCATTAAAATCAATAGGACCATATGAGGAATGAGCTACTCTGCAGCACAAGTCAGGTTGGCACACACTGGCCCTTAATGTCTACAGCTCTGACATTTGTTAAACTTCTTAATCTGCTTGATGTCCTGCCAGAGTTTGCAGCAGCAGCAGCAATTATAATGAAACCCACTGAGGGACAATATCATTCCAGTGTGAGAAGGACGTTATGTACGTGGCCACTTAGGCAGCTCTGTCTGCTCTGCAAGCAAATGGATCTAGGAGCGGACAAGAGCTGATATGTGCAGTTACAGTATAAACCTGACTGCATAAATTAAAAGGACGGGAATGCGATGGATTTTGAATAGGTCCTTTCACATGACAGTGTTCTCCCAGAATCAGAAGGCAGGCATTGCAGCAAAAGGGCTTTACAGTGTCCTGAAATAAATACTAGTATTTTTCTTAGCACAGTGGAGTCAAATGAAGGGGGCAATAAAAAGTGGATTTGTATGTATAATATACCTAATTATACATTAAATATATTATAAAGATTATATATGGTATATTTGTGTGTGTATACATATACAGTATTATATATACTTTATATCTTCTACATCCACACGCATATATATACATATGTATGCACACATGCATACATACATATATGTATATACACATACATACCCATGGATGCACACACACATGCACCCTTTATTAGCTACATATGTGGATATATAATATGAGGTATGTGTATATACTAGAAGTATGGCTCTAAGATACATAGTCTAAAGATTGGCAGAAGCAGAAAGGCATCTGAAAAATGATGTACATTTAAATGGCTCAACATCTTTACAGTATGTACGGCTGTGTTACTCCTTCCCTTCCCTGGTAGAAGCAGGGAAGCAAGGTGATAGTGAAAAAAAGGCTAGTAAACTGTGTCTTATCAGCAGGGATCCTGGTTTTCTCAATTTAAAAAAATCCCCAACTTTTGGATTTAAAAAAGTAACCCCACATTCACATGTTTCCACGATTAAAATGAAACACCACTATATATACATGTTTATATACTAGTAGTGCTTCATTTTAATCCTGGAAAAATGTGTGTTTGGGGTTACTTTTTTTAATCTGGAAATTGGGGATTTGTTTAAATCAGAGAAAACCAGGATCCCTGCTTATCAGACAGCAGTGTTACAGTTGAGGCTACATCAGCCTCTCTTTTCCCCTCATTAGCTAGTGATGCCTAGAGAGACTGAAACCCTTGGTGTCAGGATGCTGTGTTTTATCTCACTGCCACTATGTGATATCATGGATGTTGCCTACTGCCACTGGTTTGGGATGCCTCTATTATCTGGCATTCAACCTGAGCTGTACCGGAGATGTCCCTTCCACACTACCCAATGACAGAGACAAGGACACTACCGAAAATGTGTGTTTTCTTCCTTTCTATGTAAAGTGTAAAAAAGGTATGGAGGGACTCTAGGCACTCTGGCTCTTAGTATCTCAACAACACGATCAAGCCTCTTGGCAGCATTAACAAGCAAACATGTCAGCAGGGACCAATAACTCTCCTCACCCGAGCCAAGCTGGCCAGCTGCACACAAAGAAACTTCTTTCCACCTCCCACATCGTGGAGGTAACAATGCTCCATGCTCTTCCTGACCAAGTGAGGTAGTTCCAGTGCTTCTGGAGACGTCACCAAGAACGCCCTGCAGAACTTCATCCTTAAAATCTCTGTGCCCTCGTGTACCATCCTGGGTACACCAGGAAAACTGGGGGTGCCGTATTATGACTGATCTGGGGATAGGCTGTGACAGCCAACACAGATTAGCCATTCTTTCAAGCATACCAGGTAGAAGAGAGCCTATTGCACTGATATCGTATGCACTGCATCCATCACCTTGTGTTCAAAACCAGGTCCATTTAAAGATTTGCAGTGAGCACACAGCAGAAGGTTGCTCCAGCTTTACAGTTGATTGCACCTGTGCTTCACAGAAGGAATATTGGTTGCATTAGGACTGGACGAAATTAAGTCAGAGACACTACTGATGAAGGGGCAACTTGAGGAGTCAGTGTTAACTAACGACATTTATACCTGTGGCTCGTCAGCTCAGAAGATAAAACTACAGTGCATTATACTGTGGCTGACAGAGACAGAGATAGCTAGCATGTGGTGCATTATTCACGATTGCACAAAGGACATACCCAATGCATGCAGTAAAAAGTCCATGTTGTCAGTATTTTTTGTGATTAGACATAGGGAATGAAGTGCAAATCCTTTTGTGGCTTAGGCAGTGCGATCTGACTATCACTGGTTGAAGTCTATCCACTGATAAACTTCATTTTTAAAGTTCTCAGTGGCCTGGGGCTTTGGGCCTAGCTCCTTGAGGGTATTTTATTTCACTGGAAGTTAGGGGCATACATTCCTTAGAGAATATGGACTGCCTCCCTCTCTCTCTAGGTTACTACCCATGAACTTCAGGAGTTGCACCGATGTGCTAAACAGATTAGGCAGACCATTATTTTGCTTTATTTAGAACATGTATCAAGCAAAATGGGAAGTATCACTTCCTCTTATCCGCAGGCAGTTAATTAGCTGGTGCTGGGAACAGATAATAGACATTTAACGAAGCAAGGATTAATGCCAAAGCCAGCGGTATAGACTTGCAACCAGCACACAATCCATACTGCCACGTGTCATTTCTGGTTGAAATGCTAACTTACGATACCAAGGTCTATTGTGAAATCAATCATTAAAAATGCCCAGACTGGCACTCGCTCAGATTCCTCAGAGAACGAGAAAAATCCTCTCTGGGCTTTGAGAAACATTTATTCCTTTTCCAATCCCCATCCCTCCAGAACACACGGCTGCTACAGCTCTTGATGCTACGGATGCCAGAAACAGCTTTAATCTATGACCGATCTGTCCCCATTCAGTCAAGTGTCTTTGTTCAGGGGAAGTTATTTCAATGCTTGCTAACAGGGGCAGGGACACACGCGGCAAGCTATTTCAAACAGAGTTTTTCCGTGTTTTCAAGTGGGAAGTCACTAAGGACCAGCATTTCCCCAGGACCGATCAGTTTTGCTGCTGTGTTCCCTTCCCCAGATGCCTCGTTCAGCTTCCTGCAACAAAACGCTTCCCCCTCATTGATAAAACCTGCAATCAGCCCTTGCCACTTTTGTTTGCATGGCCAACCCCATCCCACCAACCCCCCGTTGTTATAACAAGTTGGGACCAGATCCCTATTGAAATAATGCAGTGATTTTTGAAGTGCTAACAGGGCTCGGAAACACACCTTTGGGGATCTGCTAGCTTTAGGGTGGCTTTTTTCCCCTCGTTCCCCTGATCCATTGGGATCCATTAGTATCCCATTGAATCAGACCCGTTATGCACGTGTATCTCTGTTCAGAACACTGGAAATCACATACAAGCCTTGGAAAAAGAGAACCTCGCTCACTTAAATTTGCCTCAATGGCAAGAAATGTTTAAACTGGTTACAGTTCCATCCACTACATGCAAATTCCTCCGACTGAAAAAAAAAAAATAATTACAGGAAGGATGTGAAATTCAGTGTGTCCCCACCATCAACAAAGTGTGCATGCATTTTATTGGATTAAAAATGAAACCTCCAGCCTTTCAAAACATTCTCATTGCATAAGACCACCAAAGCACTTTACATCTCTCACCCACCAAATATTTTTATGATTTTCCACATAAACAGCCAGGAAAAATGCTAATAACGGCGCCGAGATTATGGGAGCACATCATATTTCCATACAAGGCAAAAATAAAATAGAATGCTGCAGGAGCAATGCTATTATATAGATTGCTTTTTAAATGATGTTTTGGTATTCTGAAATGATAAACACAGATCAGTCTCTGCTCTTACCCTGAAGACCACACAGGTACCCTCGCACAGCTTTCATGGCAGCGCTGGGACTTGCTGCCCAAAGAGAAGATTTTCACACAGAGCTAAGGGTCTTAGGATCCAACATCCCATTGACCTCTCATGGGACTGATGCTCCTAAATCCCATCGATGTTAGTGAAAATGTTTCCCTGAAAATTAGAGCTGCAGAGAATTGAAGCACATTTATTAATAAGACACAGATTTTTTTTAATAGATGTGGAGATTAATTATTAGAACGCCTTACAGAGACGTATTGAGACCTCTCTGTTGCTTGTGGTCTGTAAGCCAGGACTCAAGCTAATTGCTGCAAGCTAACTGGGGCTTTGGAGCAGGGTACAATAACATGCACTAAGGTCTGTGCTGCTTCTGGTACCTGAGATAGCTCATTAAAAGCTCTCCCATCCAAAGCTAACTTGGGTATATACTCCATGGAATCGGCAATGCAGACAGCCTGTACATCCTCCTAGAAGGGATGCACATGTGTGCACAGAAATGATAGGCTTGGTGTAGAAATAACTGAGTGAAGTTCAGTGGCCCGTATTATGTCGGAAGTCTGACTAATGGTCCCTTTTAGAGTCCCAGTCTCTGAACTGATTATATTTAGCCTTGCCCTAGTGATGCATACTGCAGTGTTTGGCATACTTCTTCACCCAGTTTTTTCCCTAGGAAGTTCATCACCTTTCACAAATAAGGACAGGCCAAATCTGCTGGCGTGGCATGGATGCTCTGACTGGGTTCTTAGCACAAACACAACAGTGGTGCTCATTATTGGCATTTGCATTGTGATAGTGTGCCCAGGCCCCTAGAGCAGGGTGCTGTTCAAAGACCCCAACCTAGACTGTCATATCCCTTAGGCTGTTGTGTAGAGCAGTGGTCTCCAAAGTGGGGTGCGCGCACCCCAGGGGGTGTGCAAGACAATCCATTGGGGTGCAGGAAGAAAATATTAGAACTTCTGTTTCTATTTATATAAATATACATTGGGGGTCTGTGCTCAAAAATTTTTTACTGATAGGGATGTGCGAATATAAATATACATATATTGGGGGTCCATGCTCAAAAATTTTTTACCGATAGGGGTGCGCGATCAAAAAAGTTTGGAGACCACTGGTGTAGAGGAATAAGACCTCCCTACCCTGGACTTTTCTACTGTGGGCACGGTTCATTTTCTGGTGTGCTCTGAGGTCCCTTAGTCAGGGTAGGCTGCGAAGTGCCAGAGAATCCCATAACAAGGGTCAGTCCTCACTGAAGAGCTTCCTAGATCAGGGGTGGGCAATTGTTTCATGTGGAGGGCCACTTACTGAGTTTTGGCAAGCTGTTGAGGGCATATTTCTCCTCTCCAGCGCAGGGAAGCAGGAACAGCCCTATGGTCCCAGGCCAGAAGCCTCTGCTAGGCAGGAGCTTGTGGTTGCAGGGGCTGGGTGGGCCTTGCTGCTGGGTCCTGCTGCCAGCTTCACCTGGGTACTACTGCCCCGGCTTCTGTCATCTTTGACAGGCAGCCAGGAGCAAATAAATATAATTTTCTAAATTTTTTAGGGGCCTCATGGGCCGGATAGAATGGCCTGGTGGGCTGGATCCAGCCTCCGGGCCATATTTTTCCCACCCCTGTCTTAGATGGATAGAAGCCACTTGCTGAGATCATTAACAATATGGAGAAGGAGGTGCTCTCCCAAAGTCTTTATTCTGGGCGCCGCTGCATCTGACCTCCTCCCCCTTCCTCAGGATAATGGAGGAATCAAGTACATCAGCCCCCATCAGGGATGGATGAAGGGAAGTCATTTTCGTGTGGTTGTTAGAACTCAACTGGAAGCAACTCCCTTTAAGTTCCCTTGACATCTGCTAAGGTAGGAAAGAATTTGACACTTTTCTGAGTGCCCTTTGCCAGCAGGTTAGGACTGTCACAGCTTGTGGGAGCACTTACCCTACCGGAACCAGTAATAAGTTGTCAGACTTGTCTCAGATCTAAACTTGCCTCATAACATTTCCTAGGCTGCTGCAAGATGGAGGTTTTGCTCCTCTGCTGCATGTGATTTGGAAAGCTGCCCATTTCACGGATATGCATGTGCGGACAAACCACCCACTTGTCATCACTGCATAATTAAACCGTGCTTTTGTGTAGTACAGCTTGGCTGTGGTGAATAGTGGGGAGCCGATCCCAGCTCTTGGGTTCTCAGGCTGGAACTGAGCCTTTCACGCTGGCAGACTGGGCATCTGGTGATGCTTCTGCCAGCTGGCTAATACTCTCATGGGACCCTTTGCCAGCTACACAGAGCTCAGGCACATGACACACCAGCATCACCCTGATCTTATTTGCAGCCTATTGGCACTGCTGTAACACTACAAATCAGTAGCAGTGTGTTAAATACCATACTTTCTTGCATATAATACACCCCAAATACAATACAGGCAGTCCTCGACTTACAGCATTTTGAGTTACAACATTTTGCACTTACAACATTTATAAATTGACACCCTGTTTCAACTTTACAATGCCAGTTTCGACTTACAATGCTTGATCTGATGCGATGCCATGTCAGCAAACAAGTTTGTTGCGTCACCTGTCTCCCCGGAGAACATCTGTCCAAACTTCCCCGGACACCTTCTTTAAGAAAGCAGACAAGACTCCAGAAAAACCTGCAGCCGCGACTCCTCAGAAGACTCCAGGCAAGAACCCTTCAACAAGTCCAACCAAGAGCCCTTCAAAAAGTCCAGCAAAGTCACCTCAAATAAGTCCTTCCAAATCAGTGTGATTGTTATTTATAATATAAATATATTAATGTAGCTGTATTACTCATCTATAATTGATTGAGTACAAAATTCTGGGGTATTTTTGGTGAAAATAGGGTATTGGGCCTTGATTCAGGAACCAATCCCCCATTTATAACATTGTTTCTTATGAAAAAATTGGTTCCGAGTTACACCATTTTGACTTAAGACACGGTTTTCAGGAACCAATTGTGTCGTAAGTCAGAGGACTGCCTGTACATAATCTCATTTTTGAAAGGCAAGAAAAAAAGATTTTTTTTCCAGGAGTTATGGACCCATACAGCAGGGACAGAGCCTAATCTTTAGCTGACTCAGTCTCCCTTTCTTGCATAACTAAAGCTGAATCCCTGGCTGCTGCTGAAGACTGGTCTTCCTGGGTGGATCTATCATTCTGAAAAAGAGCAAAAGAGTCTGAGCTAGAAAGACTGTGAAACAGAGGGACCAGGAACAACGAGACAACAGCAGAATTGCTGTTAAAAAGATTAGCCTGATCAGTGGGATGTCAAGATCATTAAATAGGAGAGACAATTGTTAATACCTGTAGGGTGAAGAATAGTATGCCATTAAGTCAATGGACCCTCTCAGATGCCAGAACAATATCATAGCTGCTGCAATGCGGGGCAGGAAACAAACTAGGGTGCTTCCAGCCCTGGGCAGAAGTCAACTTCTCCACTTACTATATTATACACCCCAGTTTTGGGGAAAAGGTTCATAGTGCATGTGCCAATTCCTTCCTGTGGCAGATCCAGGGTCCAGTGCTGAAAGCACGCTCTCTGCCCCTCTCCCTTGTCCACGAGGTGATGAGAACCACACATTAGAAAATGGGTTTTCTAATTTCCCCATTTTTGTTGACCCCCCCTCCCCCCCCCCACTTCCCAGGTTTTATTTTCTTGCCAGTCCCTCCCTTCATAAGCCCCTTTTACAAATAAATGTGTCACCACCATTAATTACTGTGGGCGACACACGGAGCCTGAAGCCTGGGTTTCAACATTTCTGCCTCCCTTGTGCCATAGTTGCATCCCATACCGCTTGGGTGGTGGGCACTGCTGGAGATTTCATCACTGGGAATATTGTAATCGTGCTTCATAATTTGCCACCAGACACTCAAACACACCAGCTAAAATGCTGCCTGGGCATTGGTGCTGCTGCAGTGTCTTCTATAAGAAAACATGGATTTTTGCCATCAGACAGACACAGAAACTAGTAAGCTATTCCCTACATTCTTCTATCCCCTAGGGCACCCTCTGTAAGGGAAGCCATTGATGCTTGCCATCAGATAGACATACAAACCAGTAGTAAAATACCCATGATTCTCTACATTTATATTCCTTAGGGTGGTTTCTGCAGAGGGAGCTACTGATTTTTTTTTTTTTACTTATGTTTAAATGATTTGTAAAAGAGGGGTACTTGGGATTCTATTTTATAGTCTGCATCAGTAGCCAATAGAGAAAATTGTTTTTGGCATACTTTGTATATTGTTTATTAGCCCCTTTTCAGGCAGCTGCTTGTCTTTAGTCTGGAAATTTTTTTTCAAAGAAAAGATTTCCTTCAATTTGCAGAAAATGTGAACCTAGGGTCCCCTCTAAACTTGCTATTGGAGAAGCCAGCAGCTGAAATCCTCAATCTATTTTTACATCTATTCACTACAGTGGGAGATTTCCCCGTGTACAGAAGTCAGTCTTTTGGTCCTTAGCTATTATGACTCAGGTGATAGAAGCCTTTAGATGACTCCACCATGAGAGATGAAGACTGTTTTAAAAGCCTGACCACTTAAACAGAGCTGATAGACAGTGCGTTAGAAGAGAAATGGACGGACAAAATGACTTCACGGTAAGGGTCGCCAAAATTTGCAATGGGCTGCCAAGGGAGGTGGTGCTCTCCCCTACCTTGGGGGTCTTTAAGAGAAGGCTGGATAGGCATCTGGCTGGGGTCATCTGACCCCAGTGCTCTTTCCTGCTCAGCCAGGGGGTCGGACGCGATCATCCACATTTCACCTCTTTCCACCTCTGGAGAGGTAAGGTGTAGCTCTGCCTGAAGTAAAGGGAGTAAATGAGCATAACATCTCTGGCAGCTGTCCATCCACAATGCAGCACCCCCTCGTGCCATGCCCAATTCCTCACAGTGTGGGAGCATCTGGCGAGGACTGGGATGGCAGGGTTGGCGGAGGCCAGGATGGAGGGGCACTGGCATGGCTGAATGGGGGGAGCGTGCACAGAACCCGTCCATGCTGCACCCAGCTCCATCCAGGTTGCAGGCTGAGCGATATGTCTGCAAGTGCTTTTTTAAAGAGGGAGAGAAAATGAACTGACTGTTTGGCCTAGAGAGTTTGGTGCTCCTCAAGCCTCCCACGCTGCACCCGGCGGAGAGAAAACAGCAGTCGGACGCTTCCTGGGTTCCAGCGCTGGCCCCTGGCAGCAGCAAGCCCGCTCAGATGGCTGGTGCAGCTCACAGCAGAGATGGGGCCAAGCCAGGAGGGCTTTGGGCTGGGTGGGTGGGGACAGCCGCTGCTTTGGTGCACTTCCTAGGGTGCAGCAGCTGCCCAGGCTTACAATAAAGCTGCCCCGTGCAAGGGAAGTTTTGAGAGGAGGGGCTGGGAGTACAGCAGCCTGCCTGCCCCCAGAGACACAGACTGGGCTCCAGGATCCTGCTCTCCCCTTGCCAGCACTTGCTAGCTCTACAAAGAGAGAGGCAGCACCTCTGAAATCAGCATCCGATAGCACAAGGAATAACAGAGAGACTTCTGAATACATGGAGGCATTGCCTCTACGATACTCTTACATTACCCTGAGAGAGCTGTCCTGAGCCCACTGCCCTGACAGTATGCTGCTGGGGCCTTTTGTAGGCCTGACAGAATAGGCGCCTGCCCAAGGGAATGAGAACACCTCCATGCCTTGGAAATATTGGTTCAAACATCATTTTACACCTGGAGAAAACAGGGCAGCCCCTGCAGCACCCCAGCATCTGGGTGTACTAAGTTGGCATTTCCAACCCTGCCCTTTGATCTTGTGCCGGACTTATCTTCCAGCCCCTTCCCCTGTCTGCAGCCTCCTCTGATGATATCTGCTTCTAGCGGGGGTAGTTGTCTGGGGGGTGTGACCCAGGTTCCTCTCGGTCTACAGGAGGGACATGCATGCCCATGTGTGTGACCAACCTTTAAAACATCTAGCTGTGAGGACCGTCTGCTCGGCTGACTTTATCTGGAGACTAACCCTATGAATCACTGGAGTAATCCTATCTTTTTCCAATTGTTTGCAGAGCTGATTGTGTTTCTTCCCCTATCTTGGATGACCCTGGATCCCCACCTTACTTGTACATAAATTGACCTATTCAGCGGAGTTCTGCCAGGAAGCAAGACTAAAACGCACGGGCAGAGGCAGAGCCCAGCACATCAGACCTGAAGGGCAAGCGGCAGGGAAGCAAGGAAAGCAGAAGCCCCAAATCTGTCAGACACCAAAGGCTCTGTGATGAAACGTCACCGGTCCAGGCTACTTTGGAGGCTGTGACGCCAGCAGCGGAGGAGCAAACAGACAGATTTTCCCACCACTCCAGTGTTACTCCATTGACAGCAGCGGAGTCGCTCCTGTTTTGGGAAGAGTTGTGCTACCGAAACTAGAGACTGACCCAAGCCAAAACCCAGAATCAACACAGCTGGGTGAAGCTGCAGGACAAAAATTTCTCTGCCAGGTTTCCATCATGTACCTGTGGGTCAAGTTCTTGGTGCAAACTTCTGCAGCCTGTTCACCTTTGTGGAACGATTTCAAGCTTGTACCAGCAAATACTTTGGCCCCGTCTGAAACGGGCCAGGCCAAAACCCTAATGCTGCGCCCGTCCAAATCCTGCATGATTAAATACAAGGTCCAGATATCGCATTTCACCTTGGGCTTGTCTCTAATATAAATGAATGACAGCACAGAAAAGATGCTAGGGGAAGCAAGAAAGGAGGCGGGTGGGAGAGGATAACTGTACAAAGGGAGGAAAGATAGAGCTGTGGAAAGAGAGGGAGCGAGGGGAGAGCTGGAGATAGCAGGGGAAAAGGGTCAGTGTTATTAGAGCGCCTGCTAAAGATACACTGCGCTTTCGCCACAAGATTTTGAACGTGTGCCACAGGTATGCCGCAAGCTTCATTTACATATGAATTTTGGGTCTGCCGCATGTTTACAGCTAACTTGTTTAACATAGCTGTACCAGACTGCACCGGTGAACTCGCAGCTAATTTGCTGCAAGAGCAGGCCACGAGGCATTTTATTTACTAATGGGACATTGGTTACACACCTCTGGCTAGGAACACATCTCTACCCCATTGCACTCAATTATTGGGTGGCTCACAGCCCCTCTCAATGGGGAATATTGTTTAATTTATGGTCACTGTTTGGCTTAGGTGGGGACCCGGACTCGGGCGACAGGATGGGACCAGAGATGGTGGCAGAGAGCAAACAGCGTGTAGGCAGGGCCAGGCAGAAGGATGGATCCTGGTATTGTTGAATGGGAGTTTCAGGCAGGAACCTCATTTTCTGAATGGGTATCAAAGGCAGCATCCCCGGATCCCTCGTCAGCTAGAGGACTGGACGAGGCTGTCCCACTGAGCAGCTAAGTGAAACGCTTGTTTTAGGAAGGAGGGTGCTGACCTCAGTTAATCCTGTCCACATTAGCAGGTCAATCAAGCTGTGTTCCAGCGGTCCAGGGGCTTGGAGCTAGGGACAAAGAGCGTTTGCCCCCTTGGAAAAGCCCAAGAATATGCCGCAGAAATCCCTATGGGCAGAAGAGCCCACATCATCCTGCTACGCTGCTGAAGTCAGTTTACTAGCCAGGCTCTGTGCTAATCCTTAGCTACCAATGCATTGGGACATATTCCACCCGTCAGTAGGCTCCCCTCAAGACATCCAATACAGCCCACCCTTTCAACACCCTTTAACTTTTCCTTACTTACTTGATGGCATGAAACATGGTTGGGAAGGGGTTACCAATCGAGCAACACATCACCTCTGACCCTACAGTCAGTCCACCAGGATTTAGCTGGTCACAACCTTGTTGGGCACTTCTCAACCGTTTTTAAACTGGACAGGGTCACTCAAACCTGTACCAGTGGGGCCTTCACAATGACAACAAATGTCCTTGTGGACAAGTTCAGACCCTGTCCCTCACTGTTGACTTGTGTCCATTTAATATGCTGCCTGGTGGCCTTCAAGCCCTGCACGCTGGTGATGACATTGCCTTAAGTGATGGCTGAAACAATAGCCGAAACTGCATACCCCTAAATAAATCCATCCTGCCACGTGATGAACTGGGTTGAATGCTCCAGAGCCGTACTTTATTAGGGCTCCCTGCACTGTAGGGCTCACATACACAATACGGCTGGGAGCGGGGAATAGTTATTGCCTAACGAATGGGACCTCTCAGGTCACTCTCTTCCAGCGGAGTGAACTGCCTCTGTATTCTTGGAAATATTTCCCAGAAAGGTACCATTGGCAGGAAGGAGAGAGCAAGTACACAAGTCTTCTGGGCAAGTGTTACCCTGAAGTAACAAAATAAGGGCTCAATCCTGCAGTGCCTTCCCCAAGTGAGTTGCGTGTGTTTGCACAATAAGCTGTTGTGATTGCAGTGACACTATTTGCATGTATAGGAGTTAGAGCAACTGTGGGGAGGATTAAGCCCCTGGCCTGCCTTTGTTTCCTTTGCTTCTTCACTTTGCTCATAGTCTAGAAAGCTTCCTTGAGGTGCTGCGTTCTTCCCGTGGCATTTTCCTGAGTGGCCATTTCCACACCCATTTCAGAGCAGTGACGAGGATATTAGGTGCCTTAATGAGCCAGAGCAGGGGGAGGTTCAGACATCTACTGGCCCATATTTTTCTTTCATCCAAGACATCACAATAAATTCAGACTGCACATCCCCTCCTGCATCCCCATCACTAATATGAAGTATGATGTAGAGCTAAACCCCCCCAAAGCCCACTACCGAGCCAGGCAAACTGCAGGCCTATTCTAAGTCAGAGTAAATGATGGTAGCTACTGCAAGCATACAGACAGGGGTGGATTAAACCGCCACAGGGATCTAGTGACAGAAAGACCAGTCCAGAAAAATTTAGCGGGGAATTGCCTGGCAAGATAAATTGGCAAGCAATATCCATGCAGAGGGTGCAGTGACACCACCAAAAGGGCAAGCAAAGGGGTTTTAATCTGGATTACTTAAAAGCAGGAAGGGCTAATGGCAGAAGAAGTTGGGAAATGTTCTGTTTCCTGTAGGACTGCAGTGTTGGGAACCTCTGTGAAAGGCAACCACATCATTAAAATCATGACCTGATGAAGAACACTGCATTCAAAAGCTTGTCTAAATCTATACCAACCATGCATTTGGTTTAATAAAAGATACCACCTACCTCTATCCTGGCCTGTCACATAACATTTTGTTACTTTGATGTTTTCCACATTCTCCCTCTACTCCAGGCACTGAGATATTCAGTCCCAGTTAAGGATCCTACCAGATCCAGGATTTTAGGTGGCACTCACGCAGAAACATCTTACAAAATGCAACTGGGATAGATCCAACCGGAGTTACTCTACCCATGGTTGCATTTCAAAGAGTGAAATTTTCCCTGTGGGTGTTTTTGAACCATATTATGGAATTACAAAGCATGGCTATCTGACATGGTCAGACAGGCAACATTTTCTACTCAATGCTAGAGAATGAAAACTGTGTCCTAAATACTCCCGCTAGATTTGTGGGAAGGTTTGTGATCTCGAACTAAGAAAGAGAACAATGCACCGAGTGGCTTTATCTTGGGCTGATTTTCGCTATGAAAGCCACATGCATTGTTCGCCAGCATGTGTGAAGCTTAACCACGGGGTGAAACGAGGCCCTGGGAACCCAACTTTGCTTTGGCAAGGAAGGGCCAAGTGTTGCAGTGGGACGAAAGGTCTAACTAGGAAAGGTCAACGGAGACTTTAATAAATGGCTCAGACACAATCTATAGAGGGTCCATTTTAAATGCGCTAAAGCCAAGGTGGATCCAGTGTTTAAATGGGGGTTTTCTGCTGACTAACTTGGCCAAGACCACAGCATACAGTAGATCTGTGACTCTGTTAGTGGGCCCTTTCTCGTGCGAGGTGAGTGAGGAGGCTCATTTTCTCATACATTTTTTTCCCAGCAGAATAAAATACCCACAACTCTGCAACAGCCATTGGCAATCCATTACTTTTATGCTACCCATGTAAGCTGCTCCTTACATATAATGAACACACATAGCTAAACACTGCCCAGAAGAATAAATGACTAACCAGATTTTATCAGTACACAAGTTAGATTCAATGATTTATGAAGAAATCTTGGTCCCGTCTAATGGAATTTTCCCAAAATAAATCCATGTAAACAACTTGCCACAAAGAGGCAGTCAGTGCTGCTTGGTATGTGTAAACAGCTTTAACAGTTGAGAATATAATCTCCTTGACTGCTGGGCAGTCTGGGGAGATTCATGCCGAGTCTCCCTTCAGCAAAACCACCCTTGGCTCCGGTCCTTCTGACATCATAATGCCACCCATTTCATTAATTTTTTGTAAATGTTACTATCATCTAAGAGGGGCAGCAGCGCTTCACCTCGCAAAGTCAACACGCTCATTTACTCGTTACATTCCTGCTCCGAATCCCAAGGCACTATGCAGCACCAGAAGAGGCTGGAAGGGGATAGGGGGGAGAGAGATGAACCTCCCTCCCAACTCCCGAATAAAGGTATCACAGTGTACTCTGTTTCTAGTGGTAGACTACGTCTTCCTAGAATTAAGCTTCAAACATGTCATGGACAAACTCTTAAAGCATTTCAGGGTGGTGGTGGTGGGGGCGAACGTTTCTTTTCAAGACTTCAATGGGCAAGCTGAAGTCAAGTATTTGATAGATTATCCCGTTGGTGCTAGAGATCCCCTGTTAGACGATTTCTTTGGAGAGAAATTTGCAGTGTGTATAAACTAATCTGTGTGAGTAGCTCGAACTGATTTGGGAAGTTTCCCAACCGACCAAAACCGCAGTCCTGTTGACTTTTCAAACCGAACCTGAACCGTTTTCAAAGTTTGCACCGTTTTCGGAAATGCTTCCTCCTCTGCCATAACTCATCTGGAAAAGTAGCATGTCACGGGCAGCGTCAGTTATGTTAGGGGAAAAGGCAGGCTGGCTGGCTGGCGGGGTCCCAGAACTGAGAAGCAGAGTTAGCTTTTCCTAATAAGTATCCATAATTATCGAATCATTAGCAGTTTCCTGGGGATGATAGCTTCAGGACAGCCTGTTCCACTGGATGGCAAGAGAAGAAAATCTTCTTTCTGCATTAAGGTTTCACAGGCACAAATAAGCCCCTTTTCTTGGGTTTTGTATAACCTCTGAGGCTTTTCCACCTTCAGATTCCTGAAAAAGCTGGATTTCACCAAAAAGCAGGCAGTATCTGACAGCGCCAATGGTCTGAAAAAGTGGCTAGTAATGGTGTGAGTGCTTTCTGGTGCCCTGATTTTTTTAGAGGGCTCTCTTAAAATCAGGCCTGTCTTAAAACATGCCTTTGAAAATCCTGGCCAAGATGAAAATCTGGCCCTTGCCTTCCCTGTGATAGCTCAGGCAGATCAGGACACTTCCTTGCCGAGACATATAATACAATCCCCATTGTAGCAAGACACAGATGTTTTAGCACTGGCAGCTGGAGATGGGGATCTAGGGCCAGGTTCCCATCCAAGCGAGCCCCCTGGCTTACATCTCTGTCCTCTGGATTTAGACGGGTGTGAACATCAAGATTTGGCCCTTTCCGTCTCAGATGGCTGCTAGACAGGCTCCTTTTCCAAGTGACTGCCGAGCAGCTTTGGAATGGTGTGTTTTTGGACATCGTGAGTTTGTTTCTACTTTTAAGATTGATTTTGGTTTCAATGAAGAGGAAGTGCCTCGGGCCAGCTGAGTAAAAGATACTGTTCAATCACGGCTTTTGCACGCAAATAGTTGTCTTTGGAAATAAACACAGGGGATGGATGAATTCAGCCTCTGGACCTGCAGCGGTCACGTCAGATCATGCAGAAGGCAGGGTAGAGATGCACCTTATAGACTACCTACATCAGAGGCACATAAGCTTCTGTTAAGGGGCAGCTTGCTTTGTCAGACGTTGAGGAGGGACCGCAGGAAGCAACGCTTCCAAATAGAAAGCAGTGTTCAGATCACGTCGGATGATGAAGAGCGACAGAGAGCTTCAGGATAGGGCCAGAGACCAAAACCTGCTCTGAGGTATTTCCAACCTAGTATATTCACAGACAGTCTAGGTGATACGTCTTAGGTAATTTAAACCAACTCCTCAATAGAGTGACTCTGAGCCACTGGTCTCAATGGAGTGGCTCTGACTTAGAGCAGCTAAGGATCTGGCCTCAGCATCCTCTCTATAACGTTCATCTCAGTTTGAGCCTGATTCTCACACTGCCTTTAGAAAACCTGTTTCCTTATTCTTCTGCATAAAATATTTTGCCAGTTGAGAAATCTGGAGCAATAGTACTCAAATATATATAACAGGGTGTAATTGTAATGAGGGTTTGTGATGACATGCCGTGACTTGATTGTGGAGTAATTAAGGTTTATGAATAACAACTTTTTTAGCACCCTTGTAGACTGTTTGCTAATCTTAATATAGTCTTGGAAGTCTGAGTTTGCAACCAGCTTCCTACATGGGGTATAGATAGAAATAATACCAGGTCTCCCACTTGTATGGAATCCTGTTTCCACAAACACTGGATTTCCACACATTTTGGGGTGGCACTGGTTTTAGTGGTTAAAAGCAGGGACAGGGAGGCAGGACTCTGGGGTTCTTTTTTCCTCATTTTTTCTCTCATTTTGCCAACCTAGACAGTCTGTTTAACCTCTAAGGCCTTATTTTGCCCATCTATAAAACAGTTTTTTTTGAAGCTTAATTACTGAATGTGGAATATTTAGAGAACCTCAGCTGAGGAATGACGCATGAGTACAAAGTCTTATTGTATGCTCAGCTTTAGGCTTTAAGAACTCCCATAAACCACAGAGAGGTCTGGGGTCTTCTCTTAATTACCCCAGATTTTACACTGCTACGTGGCTCCAGTCAACTTCTCTCCTATTTACAATGATGCAAGCAAGATCAGGATTCGGTCCAACATTCCTACATAACCTAATCCCATAGGAAGGTTGCTTCCGGAGATGACCAAGGGATGATTAAGACACGTGTTCAGATTCAGTCTTCCTGGCAAAACCACAGGCAGTCAAGAAGCCCAAGACTGAATCGATTCGATCTTTGCAGGTTAGTTTAAGCTGTATAAATTGAACCGATAAGCAAGTGAACAGACATTCGCTTTGGATTCCAGAAATGCAGCCACATGCCTGCAGTGGCCCAGGTCAGAAGCCAGGGGACACTAGAGCACATGTCCCTGCTCAGCTGGAGCAGACAGCTTGGGCCAAGGCTAGCTTGCCTGCCCACTGTGCGAGGCATGCTTTATGATCCCTTCTATCGCAGGGGAGGTGCAAAGCATCCTGGGAGGCAGGGGGACTGTGAGTTAATCTGACTCTGGAGGGGATCTTGTACAGAAGTTCAATAAACTGATTTAACTTAAATCAGTTAAGTCTGATAATACATTCATCTCCCTGCTCAGCTGGACCAGACAGCTTGGGCCAAGGCTAGCCTGCCTGCCCTCCCTGTGAGGGGGGAGACAGGGGTTTCAGGGGAGGTGCAAAGCACCTGGGAGGCAGGGGGACTGTGAATTAACCTGACTCTGGAGGGGATCTCATACAGAGGTTCAATAAACTGATTTAACCTAAATCAGGTAAGTCTGATACTACCTCCATTCAGGTTTATCTTAAACTGGTTCCAGCCATTTTGAAAGCAGTTTATGTGCACTGAACTTCTGTTGTGTTGTATAACATATTTGAACTAGCTTCTGATCACTTATACTGGTTTATGTGTCATTTCTGTCCCCAGCCCCTGACTACGTACAGCCATGTGGACTTGTTAGCATACTGCATTAGTTGATCTTTCTAAAAGCACAATGTTACCCTTCATCCCCACAGGCTTGATCTGGCTCACACTTATGCCAGATCCAAATGAAGGCGATATGGTGCTTTCTCTGTCTGCCTATCCATATTCTTAAAATGGTCCCATTCACCATAGCCTCTGAGCATCTGGGAACAAAAGCACGGAGGTCCTTCTAGTCCTACGAGTGATGGTGTATGACTGCCTTTTCTATTCAAGCCTTTGCCTGAAGCTATTAGTAATTCGTGACTAGCAACACTTTGTATGGGAGGTTTTCTTGACAGGTCTATTTACTCCTGCTATTTATATTACCTCGTGGCTGGTTCAGCAACCCTTTCCCATATTGGTAGCTCCACTGAATGCAGAGCAAGCTGTAGAGCTGAGCCCTTAGGGCATTACTCCTTGTGTATCCTACGCTGTTCGCTGCTTGGTGTATTAGCCCTATTATTTCTGATGTCCCAGGCCAGCTCGATCATTTGAAACGTCCCACGGCTGAGGTCTTGAGAATGCGCAGACTGTTTCCGCTCTGACAGCTTCCAGTTAAACTGCCTGTCACAGCTGCCATAATCAGAGATAAAATAAATTAATTAATAAAGAAAAGAGCTATCTTCCTTCAGCTACAGTCTCTCCTGCTGGTGCTCTGTTGTGTAATTGTGCCTTAACAGCAATCAGGCTTCTTTAATCTTTGGGATGTTATCAAAAGCCCTATAATAGCTGCAGATAGATACTCCCTGGCCTGTTACCTTGACAAGCGTACAAGCATTGTTGCAGTATATTCTGGTGTCCAAATAGGTGCAAGGGAACACTTGTCAATCACTGGATTGATCCTTAAGCCATCCAAAGGAAGGAGCATTGGAGGAAATGAAACATTTTGCTTTTATTATAGCTCTCTCTCTCTCTCAAAAAAGAGAAAAGGTTATTTCAAAGGCTTGGAAAATTCAATCAGATGCGTCTTTTGGAGCAAATTTTCAGCTCGGGTGGATCAGCATGATTGCATTTTAGTACGACTAACCCTAAGCATCTAAAAAGCACTCAGGCCCTCCAAAATCTGGAGATTAGCTTAAACATTGAGTTTTGTTTTGTTTTGAAAGATAATGCATATTAGGTTCTTCGTGTTTGCCTTCTGACCTTTGACTCATTCAAGAGTTCTCGGATCCCATTATCGAGCATTTTCCCACAACTGTCACGGCTACAAACTTGCTTGCTTACTTTTTCGCTAAGTGCAAGCTTTGGGTACTTGCATTATTCACCTGCTCACATGACTCCAGGAATATGGTTGTCAGTCACATGCCAAATATTAAGAGACTGGAAAGCAAATCACAAGGCTTGGCAACCCTACATTGACTTCTGTATGCCATACTGCTTGATACCAGCAGAGTGCCTTGGAAACAATACATTCGATTTTCTTCTCTGCTACTGGCCAGATTCTGCTCTTGCTGCACTGGTATAAATGGGGTCACTGGAGTCATTTGGATACAGCTCAGATCACAGATTCTCTGTGGAGTGAATACAAGTTCGAGATGATCAGATGCATGATCAGAAGGGACCATAAGCACGATCAGAACCAGGCCCCATATTGCCAAAGAGTAGGACAGCCAAAAAAAGCTGTCGGAAAACCTACTTGGAAGGCATTTACGTGGCCACTGGGTGTTGCTGCTGACTTGAATTTTGATGCTCCTTGTTCATCTTTTGTGCTACAGCATTAAAAGAGAGGGGCGTGAGCGCCAGCCATCCCTTTAAAAATGTAAAAGAGGAGACTGGCAAGCAAATACCTAGTATATAGGTATTAGGTATAAATACCTAATATCTAGTAGGGCTGTTCTTTCTCCTTTAACAAAAAAGGAATATTTTCTCCTCTCTTCCCTCTTCCTCTTCCCCTTCTCTTTTCTCTTGGGAAACAGGATTCCTAAGCTCCGTTTAGAACCAAAGTTCAGATTTTTTGGCAGTGTGAAGGGATTCAAATGAGAGCTAAATTAAACCTTTTCCAAACTTCTCTGGATGGCCTCAGAGCAGACAAGAGGCACAGCCCAGTGCCATGTGGGAGATCGGAGCTCAGAGACAGACAGCAGAGGCAAAGGCGATGATTTCAAGTCTTTGCAGCGGTGCCAATCAGTCTGTGCCCACCAATTCACAGGGCTGCACTTGGGTCAGCTCTCCCATTTCCACAATAGTAACCATCTGCTCCAAACATTGCCCCGTGGACAGAAACAATACAGTTACATATTTTACTCTAAAAATGACACCAGCGCAGTTGGGTAACATAAGGGTCTTGAAGCAATGGATTTGCAGAAACTTAGCAGGCAGACAACGATCAAAGGGTGGGGGGTTCCTAGATGACTGCAGTGCCATTGTAGGGTGAAAGGTGTAGGAACTCTGCAACATCAGGTCTTCCTTGATTTGCTCTCTTTCCTATTAAGCAGTTTTATTTGCTTCTCCCTTCACTTTGATTCTTTCAGTCTTCGTTGTAGGGCGCGAGCCAGAGCCCACTGTGGTCTATGGAAAGACTCCGAGTGGCTTCCATTGGCTTTGGCTTGCACCCGTCTTTTCTCGCCCCTCCTTTTAAAAGAAACAGTAGTGTTTTATTTCACTGAACTTGTGGGAACGACTAGGAGACAAATCCTTCGGGGGTAGGGGTATGGGAAAAAGAAGGGGCAAAGGTCTGTTTCTAGCACTGTGCTGAATCTTTGCAGAGAAATCTTGGAAACCTCAGAATCTGAGGAATTTACGTTTTGCTGCAACTTCATGGCAATGACACAATTTTTTGGGATAAGCCACAATTTTTTTTTTGAGGTCTAAAACAAGACCTGCCTCAAAGCGAGAAATCTGTTCACTGCCATCAAAAGTTTTACTATGACTTTGCACAAACACCTCCATGGTTTCTAAGCATGTTAAGAAAACGTTCTGATTTTTAAAACCAAAAACTGGAGATCAGTGGGCCATACCCATAGCTGGGTAAACCAGCATCGCTCCTTTGACATCTATGGAAGAACGCCAATTTGCCCCGACAAAGAAGCTCATCCCTAGCGGATATTTCCTTGTGAAAAGACCTCCCCTCCCACCAGATAAGGGGAAGGGGGGAGCAACAGAGGCAACAACTGCACAAAATTATGGGAGTTGGTATAAAACTGTCTGTTTTTCCCCAGTCTCACAAAGCATGGTTTCCTCTTCGCAGCTGAACTCTCTAAGCACAGGAGAAAGAGGGAGGGAGGGGACTGGGTGGTCTAGCAAAGGAAAGAGCTGTGGCATGACCTGTTGCTCTGAGTTTGCACTGTCTAGTAGCTGACTTCAATGCTTTCCCTTAAAATTCAGCAGGGTTTTTTTGGGAGGGGAGGGGGGTTGGCTATAATGCGACTGTGTCTGGAATTCTCTTGCGGGGCTCTCGAGGGTCTCGAGCAGTCCAGGCAAACTGGCCTCTGTCTTTCCCAGGCTCCTCATCTTTCATCTTTCATCAGTGGAGAGGTGCATCTGCTTCAAGAGGCTTTGGGTCAGGGCTTCCAAAGGTACATACTCAAAGGTAAATAGGGCTCCTACACACGCTTGATGTAGCCCTGTGATGCCCGCTTCCATCTTATGACCCAAAGAGAATATAGTTTGGTCTGTAGCCCAGACATCTCTGTGCTGCTCTGAGCCGTCCCTCCTTGTGCCAGCAGGTTTTCTCGTGCCAAGAGCAGTGTTTCCACCCATCTGTCTCCCTTTTAGGATTCGTGTTTGTATCAGCCAGACTCTTCCCCTGATGTCCAACCATTGAGCCTTAGCACACGAATGAACTCCCAAACCGCACGTGACACTCAGGCAGTGCCACTGTGGGCTGCCTGCTCTCAAGGCAGAAACCCCACCAACTCAGCCAGGTTCACATGGTTTGCTCCCAGCATAGTAAACAGGACCCAGCCACCCTGGAAGCTCAACCTGGCTTGAATTTCAGGTTGTTACAGAACTGGGCAAAAGCAGTCTGGGCCTGTGTCTCCTTACAGGACTTCTGCACGGCGCCAACCGAAGCTCGGGTCATTTGCGCTGGAAGCTGCGTGCGATTCTTGCAACTTTACAACCAGACTCTTCCAAACATCAGTAAAGGTTATAGATGAGCCACTTCACCTCTTATTTTACCCAAACTTGTTCTTCCATCTTGCCTTATAACTGAAGATGTATCTTCAAGTGAAATGAGCTCAAACCCAACCAATGGGCTCCAATGCATTGGGGTCTTTATACTCTAACCCAAGGCCAAGCGACAAGGCCAGGCAACCCAGAGCCCGAATCCTGGACATGCTGGCTGCTTGGAATCCAGCTCCAAATGTGATGCCTAGCACCTACATGCAATATTAAATGGAGGTTGTTCAGACACAAACAGTCAAGCTTATGCTGTCATTAAAGTAACCAAGACAGCCTCCTTTTACAGAAAGTTTGTGTGCGTGTATGCACAACATTATATATATGCGGGGGGGGGAGGTGTATTTGCATATAAAGAGTTTACATCTTACAGGAGGGAAAGGACTGTGCAATCCCTTAAGGAGATAAGAATCTAATTATATACATTTTAAATGACATTTAGAGGCCTCAGTGCTTTTCATATTAAATCTCAGATCTTAGACCTGGCATCTGTTTCTCCTTTTACTTAAGAAACTGAGAGACTATTTACATATTCTTAGGGCTATATCTCCAATTAAATCTTTTCAGAACTGCACTCCCAACATTTAGTATTAAGTTTCTTGGCAGACAACTATCTTTTTCTTTAAGAGATTTATTTATTCAGTTGGATACTTTTTTTTCATCCTCTGCCTGGGCATCTAGAGTCTCCAACCTCACCATCCTATAATTAGAAAAATGACCCTACTCAGAAGTTTCATAGCTTTGCTCCAAAACGTCTTCTTCCTGATTCATTTATTTATCCAGTTTTTTATTGATGTGGCTTTGTCCGGTATTTGCCTCTGTAACACAGTATGTGGCAGTAAGTGGAATAAATTTAATCAGGAGAGATAATTTACATGATCGTCGCTCCAGCCTGACATCAAAAAAGAACAATAAAGCACCGGATGGTGACGGTAAATAACACAACTGTGTATTTATAATACAGATCGCGGGGATATGCAGAGCTCTCCCGCGACCGAGACAAAACATTTTGTACTGGAAACAATTCTGGATGAGGTTTGCAAAGGGAGCACAGGGAGTCTTATGTGCCCAAACTGGGAGTTAGGTGCCCAGTGGTGCTAGCCGCAGCCTCAATGCCAAACCTATGATTTCTTTGCATGTCAAATAATGAAGAGACCGCGCCTAGGATGCAGATGCCCTTACATAATTAACTTTCTAGTAAATACTGCTGAATTAAGTGTCAGCAGTATTAAAATCAGCAGCAGCATGGAAACATAGCTGTCCAGGCATCTAGCTCCTTTCCCATCTGGGGAAGAAAACCCTCAGGCTTCTCCAGAGGACTGTCAACCCCAGAGTATTTTGCAATATGCCTGGGACATCAGCTGATGTGGGCTATTCAAAATCCCCCAGAGGCTGAGCCCTCATAAAAAAACCCTGTCAGCACCCCATCTGAATACTGAAACATTGCGGATTCCTCTCCTGCACAGCATTTCATTTTGATAAATGTTGAAATAATATAAAATAGGATTATTGTTCACACAGACGCAGAACCCGCCGACCAAACTCTGAATCTCAGTGACCTCCGTGAAGCATTTGTACCCTTAGATCAGAAGCCAAGCCACCGAAATAAATGGTGGCATTCTGCATTTGGGGAGGAATAAGCAGAAGCAGAATTTGATCAGTTAGCTTGATATTGCACCCCCCCGATGCTTTTTTTTTTCATAGAAGCAAAACAGTTAAGTCCAGACCCAGCAAAAACAGGTGCAACTCCTCTGAGGCCACAGGAGCTGCACTCACCCTAAAGATACCACGGGTTTCTTGGCCTTGTTTCCTTTCCTTCTGTCTGTCACTTTTCTGCCCCTGCGGCAAGACGGTTTTCCTCAAGGTAAGATGTGCCTTCTCTTGCAAGGTGTCTCCATACAGCCCTGTCCCAGGTGGTGTCAATGCCACACTACTTAATGTTTGCCTTGAGGGTGTCTGGATGCACTGGACGCACACCTTGATGGGGTTATTTGACCCCTGCAGTCTTTTCCTGCCCAGAGCAGGCGGGCTAGACCTGACAATCTCCCGAGGCCCCTTCCAGCCCTAAGCGTCTGTGAATCTGCTTTGCCCATAATGTCTGGATTGCAACCACCTATTCATTTCCATGACAACTGTAAGGGGGCTCGATTCTGATGTGGTCTGTGCTACTATAAATCAGGAGCAACTCCACTGAGCCAACACACCAAGCCATCACCCACAGGAAAGGGCTCAGGGAAGTAACCTTCCCTTGGAGCTCCATTCCCACATCAGAGCGTGGGGGTGGCTTTCTCTCTGTAGCCCTTGGAAAACGCTGCTAGGTCCATCTGATGGATTCCCCTATACAGTTTGCAGGAAGAGCCTCGCAGCCTGGCTTGCTGGACCCCAGACCGCGTGGGCCAGTGGACTCTCTTTGGCTACAGCTTCTCCCAGCAGGGTCTGGTGCAGGAAAAATAGAGCAGGCTACTGGACCTTTCTACAAGGGGTCAGAGGTGGCACTACGGGCACAAGATGAATGTCTGGGTATTCGGGCTGATAGAAAAGTCCGAATCCTTCCCTGCAAGGTATGTGAAACCAGGCTGAGGCTCTCCGCGTGAAACCATAGGCTGTTTCATTTTTTCCACGGTGCCCAAGTGGGCTCAGCGCGGTGGAAAGCGAGCAGTCATTTTAGTTTTAAAGCCCTTGAAGGCAACAGTAAGCTCTACAGAAGGAGAAGACCTGGGACCTCTTCAACATGACTCAGACTTAACGGTGGCCTTACCTCCACCAGTGTCAATGTGTTCTCATGTCACTGACTCCAGTGGGGTTGCACCCCTTACAAAACCATTGGGCCCAATATCATAAATGCAGGAGGAAGCTATAAATCCATCCTGGGGGCAGGGCAGGGGGTGGGGTTTTGAGACACTGATAAAACGATTGCAGCATCGGTCTTGTGGTTCACGATGACATTGGAACGACTCAGTAGAATCACAGCCGGATGTCGAGCCGGGCGTATATAACTCTGTAGAAATTAAATCTTTGAAATAAGACCTGATTGTTTTTAATAACTTAGGTTGCATAATTCCTTTCTCATGTTAGTGCTTCAATAAACATTTCTCATGTTAAAATTTACTCCCAATCCATCCATGCCAGCTTTAGGCTCAGGGCTGATATATTGGAGTAATCCTTTTCGTTTTAAGTCGTGCAGACATTGTGCTGTTCACATGATGTCATTGCTGTGTACGTTCCTTCATTTACTACTGGTGAGTCATTATTATCGCAGCTAATAGAAAGAGGATTATCTCTTTATTAAATCAAAGGCATGGCATTTTGGTGGTGGTGGTGTGCCTCCTTCGGCTTTTAACCCTGTAAGCTCTGGGAGGCATCTGAATTTTCATAGCAAGTCAATTATATATTTGCTGACTGAGCGGCGAGGCCACTAAGCTACAATTTGGGAAATTTAAGTTCAGCTCCTTGCTCTGTTGCTGTCTCCCTGTGTGACCCTTGGGGAAATCACCCAGGCCCAAATCTTTGAGGACATGGCCTTTAGCTGCTCTCTGCCTCAGTTTCCCAGCTGTGAAATGGGATGGACCCCCTACAGCACAGGGATCTTGTGAGGCTAAACAGAAATGCTTGCAAGAAGCCTCAGGTAATATAGCAGGAGCCACAAAATTGAGAGCATTTGGGACACTTAATACAGGGCAGTAAACCCAGACAGTTGCAGCGGTCAGCGTTGCCATCTTGGCACCAAAGCCTGAGAAATGCTGCTATATTGGCAGAAAGGCAAACATTGACCATGAATTATGTCCTGAGCACATGAGCCATGTTCCTGCAATAGGCATTTGATTGATACAATATATGACATCCCAGAGAGCTTCAGGGGACTGCTTGGCAAGGCAGAGCCAAAAAAAATAAAGATCAGCACCTCCTTTCCCTTTCTGTAGCACCCTATTAGGAAACCAACTGCTATGCACGAAACACAGTCACACGCCAACGCGCACAGTCCAGGAATCATTCCTTGCA
This sequence comes from Crocodylus porosus, assembly GCF_001723895.1. Lineage (NCBI taxonomy): Eukaryota > Metazoa > Chordata > Crocodylia > Crocodylidae > Crocodylus > Crocodylus porosus. Next base: position 7,102,214 of record NW_017728928.1, read on the forward strand.
TTTCGCTGTAGACTCACATTTGTCACTTCAGGTCCTTGCCGCACAGGACAAACCACAGGGCTGAACCTGGCTTTAACGCCCACCTACCCTACTAAGCTCCTCTGGGAAGCTGTGCTGTGGAGAGTTTGGGAGGGTGGGTGTTGCACATGTCCATTCTGTGTGCAACACCACTTTTACCCTCTCCATCTGATGGAGCTAATGAGTCAGGCAGACAGACTCACAGCATAAGACAATATGGAGTTCCTTTTAGGAAGAGATGCTAGTTAGCAAAGCACACAATATGCCAGCATGCACCAACCGATGCATCTCCAGCAAAACTAAGGAAGTGATTCTCCCGCTCTACTCGGCATTGGCGAGGCTGCAGCAGGCGTACTGTGTCCAGTTTTGGGCGCCGCACTTCAAGAAGGATGTGGAGAAGCTCAACAGAGTCCAGAGAAGAGCCACGCATGTGATTAGAGGTGTGAAGAGCAAGCCAGACGAGGAAAGGCTGACAGATATGGGACTGTTCAGCATAGAAATGAGCAGACTTTGAGGGGATTTGGTGGCAGCTTACAAATATAACAGGGGGGAGCATCAGGGGCTAGGTGAACAACTATTCATCCAAGTGCCCCAGGGGAAAGCCAGGAGCAACAGTCATAAACTCCTAGAAGGTTTCAGACTGGGCTCAGAGAGGGACCTAGTAAATAAAAAGCTCACCAGTGGGTCACACACATGCACCTGTAGAAGGTGTTGTTACAGATTGTCAGAAGCATCTTTTAACTTTGCACACTGCAGCTATTCAGTAAAACACCAATTAATTACTCTACACGTCGCTTTTAAGCTAATATCAAATGTATTTCATATTGGGAGGTGGCCAGACAGAAACCTGAATTTCTGCAACATGGGAAAACACAACTTTTTAAAATTTGCTTTCAACCTGAACTGGTACATAGCCAAAATTTCCCCTGGCAAAACCCTTCCAAAAAGTGTAATTTAGAGCTATGTAAACATTATGTTTCGATCATGTCGAGCTGTTTCATTTATTGGTCAGGCCAAAACATTTCACTTTGATAAATGCCGAAAGAATCTAAAATAGAATCGGGAGATATTAAACAGGATGCATGCGTATAATCTTGAATGTGTTGTAACTGGAAAGTCAAAGGCAATGTTTCAACATTAATCAAAGCAAAACAAGATGGGGGGGGTCGGACTTGAAGATCTACAAGGTCCCTTCCGACCCTACTTCTCTGATTCTGTGATTCTATGAAGAACGTAAAAATGATTGCATTTAACATTTGCATATAGCAAAGTTTGTCAAAAGTGACATGTTCCCTGGAAAGAGATTTCAATTTCAACGAAGCTGCATTTTTCATGAAAAACCCATCCTCTCGACATTTTTTCAAAAGGCTCTGTTTAACTTAATATGTGACCAAAACCATAATATGAGCCAAAGCTGTGCATTTGCACTATTATAGTAAGAATCCTTGCTCAAAGTACTCCCTAAATCTTTGGTCTCCCAACTATAATCTCTCAGTCTCTGCAAGTGGATGCTAAGACAGCATTAATGCAGACTGTCGTCAATTGTGGCTTTCACTCTTCTTTTTTTTAAGGAAAAAAAAAGAAAAAGAAAAAGATGTATGTTCTGCCATCATATCAGAAACAAAACTCTAACTGCAGCTGTGGGGAGAACATGCAAGATTGAATGACATCTTGCTGGCCCATTTCCTTCCCTTATCTGCCCTGTCACACGCTATCAGACGGTGGATTATAATAAAGAACACAGGCTGAAATGCAATTATCCATAGGCATGTTTGAGGAATCACAAATCTGCTAATGTTACTAACGAGCTGAGTTACTCATTGCTGAACAGTTCGGCATTCCAGACAGAGGCTTAACTGATAATGAAACTTAAATCTTTGGTTCAAAAAAAAAATATATATAAAAACTTCTTAGCTTAGCAGAGATGTATTTCCAGCTCCGTGTGGCTTAAACCTGGAAGCTAATACTTCACAGAAACTTTGAAGAATTATCTGCACAAAAAGTGACGCTGGTAAGGCGCAGTGATTAAATCTTAGCGGGTCTATTGTGCAATGGATCTCGGGAGCCAACACCTTGTGGGTGACGTTCTTCCTGATGCTGACCTTGTGGGGGCTTGAAAGGAGTCATTTAAATACTGCAGCGATTGTCCGAGTCACGGCACCGGTTCCTCTGACATCAAGTGAATGGAATCACAGCCCTAATTGGATTTCAGCAGTGGGATCCCACCCTGCCGCAGACCAGGTGTGCAAGATGCCTCAGTGCACCCTAGTGCAAACCCGTACGAATCCCATGTGAAAGTATCTGGCAAAAATTTAAGAAACAAAGGATAGTCTGCCAGAAGTAGTGGCCTTAGGGGAAGTCAAACCAGGCAACTGCTTGGTGCCCCACACTTTAGGGGGCCCCAAAGTTTTGCAACAATTTTTTGGAGGGTGACGTTTTTGCAAGGAAGTGGCTCTATTTGCATTTCAGTGCTCAGCTGTTTATCTAATTCCCCCAAAGAATATTAAAATAGCCACAATACAACTGTGGTGGGTTATAGGTCATCACAGTTAAGCCTCTAAGGGGCCCCAAATGACTCTCTTGCCCAGGGGCCCGACAACCATAAGGCCACCACTGCTGGCAGCTGAGGGATGTATTAGGGGCCCAGGAGATCTGGGTCCAGGCCCCAGCTTTGCTTTAGACTCTGTATGATGTTGAGCAAGTTAATTATACTTCTTGAGAAAAGTTACCTGCCGAACTACACCACTGCAATTATATTCATCTAGTTCAGGGGTGGGCAAGATGTGGCCCGCCAAGCCATTGTATCTGGCCTGTGGGGCCCCTAAAAAATGTAAAAAATAAACATTTATCTGCCTTGGGCTGCCTGTCATGTGGCCCTCGATGGCTTGCCAAAACTCAGTAAGCACCCCTCCACCCGAAATAATTGCCCATCCCGATCTATTTATATACTTAGTTACCACTCATATGAACATTTTTGGGGGCCTGAGTGCCTTTTTCTGTATAAGAGCTTCCAAAGGAACATAATCCAATTTGGAAAAGGTCACTCTTTTCTGAAATAAGAAGGTTATAGTGGTGTAACTGCACTGGTATAAGTATATCATTGTGGTTCCAGCAATACATCTCTCCGGAGAGGCAAGCCCTTATCAACTGAGCAATTTGGAGAGGGGACATCTGTGTGTGCTGGGCCTCATAGAAGTGCGGCTCACAACCACAGTCTTCATCTCGGGGCTTTTCAATACACTTGGGCTCATGGACCATGGAGTGCTTTGAATACGACTGGATCTTCCACCTTGAAAAGCCAGCGTAGAGAGCTTAGGACAATGGGCTGCTGCGGAGATGCACTGCAGAGGGATTAAAAACTATTTAAAGTCTTTGGGCCTCAGCTCTGCATCTGTAAAATGGGGATATACCATTATCCTTCTTTAGACAGTCATTGCCATTTAAACTGGAGCTCTCTTTTTATTATGTGGAAGGTGCAACCCCCAGCACTGGGTGAGCTTAGCTGGAACAAGAATAATAAAAAAGGACACACCATTCATTGGCATAGCTTCATCTCGCTGTGCTGAGAAAGCTTCCCGTTGGTAACAAGCACGGTTGCATAAATCAATCCTGAGGTGCTATTTCCCATTGCAGTATTTTGTGCGTCTCTGCTGCATAAATAAGATGTGGGTAACATATATAATTATATTCCCCCCTCCAACTAGCTATAAACTCTCCACTAGGGGGGGAAGACGAGCAGCTAGGACTGGCAAAGTGTGTATAAAACATAACAAAATCAAAACCACAGTCAAGAGAGTAACATGCAACTCTAAATGGAACTTGAAAACTTGAGAAGTAATTTAAGGGAACCACATTAAATGCTAAAATGTTTAATGGGGCCCATGTGTCTCAGGCAGAGAAAGAGAGTGAGAGAAATGCAACAGAGGAAATCAAGGAGACAATATGTCTGTGCGACTTGTTCTAATTAGGGGCACAGTGCTGGTGAGGATCATTCATTATAATCTAGTTAAATCTTTAGCAAGGCAAAGGCACCTCTGTAGAGCTGAATCAAACAAAAGACCCCCAGTCGTAAAGTGAGTCAAGACCCATAGAAGAGAGGTTAATATCAGTCATTTGTGAATGCTAACGGCAGTCCATCACATGAATAGCAGCACTTCTTTATTACCGCAGAGTTGTGCTCCAGCGAGCAGATGTCTGCCGATTTGGAGCGTGCAGGGAGAGTGCAGGGGGGCAGTGGCTCGTTGTCTGTCACTGAACTCAGTAGATCGGCCTCTTTCTTTTAGCAGGGGTGGGCAAGGAGTTCAAAGAGAGCATCAAAACAAGCCCCACATCAGAGCTTGGGACTAACTGAACTGCGCCCAAAGATCACCAGGCACTTCTCTGGCTCTGCTTTGAAACAAGAGAACAGACAACGATTTGCAGCAGTTTGGGATGATTTACGCACTCGCGGTGTGTGTAACACTTATTGCCGTCATGTTTTTAAACGGATGTAGCAGCCGAAGGCTGCCGGGGGCTTGGGTTCAGGTCAGCGACGCCGGAGGGCCTGCAGCACTGCGCCGAGTCGGTGCAGAAAGAAGTTCTGGTTAGATCACACACTGATCCTGAACATGTTGGCTTTTGATTTGCAACCAAATCCTCAGCTCAGCCGCGTGGACTCCAGTGGCTTTTTATCAGCTGAGACTCTTGCCCTGTCTAATTTGACTGGTATGGGATCAGGGTTGAAAGTGCTGGAAGTGAGAGCAGAATCTGGGCTGCGGCATTTCTGACATTGTGCAAATAAGTCCTGTATTCATTTAGAGAGTAAACAGACCAGCTTTACCATTGGGGACTGAAGCCAGAGTCACCAGAATTACACCGGGGCTGGATCTGGCTGTGCACGTTTCCATCGTCCCAGGAAGGAGATTAAATCAGCAATAAGGTTATAAGTTAGCTGCTGGATGTTGTCTTCTTCCTCCTCCGCTTTCTAGTACATTTTGTTTCTGGAGCTTATTTAAGCGAGCAGCTTATGGTTTGATCAAGTCCTAAACAGGAAACCTAAGGGGTTTATAAAACATTGCGTGCTCTCATTATGCCTGACCTGAAAACCTCCAGAGCAGCAATCTTCATTTCTATTATACCTGCCGGTACTGTGGTGGGAGTGTTTTCTAGTAGTTAACACTAGACGACAGGGAGTCAGGACTCTCAGCTCTGCGCTGGACTTGCTGTGTGGGCTTGGGGGAATCATTTAAGTTCTCTGTGCTTCAGTTCACTTATACAGTGTGGTACAATTAATGATCACCAAAGGGGCTTGGGGTTCCTCTGCTGAAAGCTGCTGCGGGACATAAGGAGTAGTGTTATAAAACACGATAGGAATGCCCTGCCCCTTTTTATGAGACCGTAGGCTAACCCTGTAATAAAGTAATAACATGAAATGGCCCTAATAAATATAATAATACCATAAAAAGGCCATAATAAGTACTATTAATACATCATCATAATACTTCTCTTCATAAGGGCCCCACAGCCATGGCACTAGGACATCCTAATCCTGAACTGAAATACATCTATGTGGGCTAAACTCTCTGCCCCTGCAAGTTAGGGGAGTGCCACTACTGCAGTCAATGGAGACAGTAGTCATGACTCTCCCACGGATGTGATTGCTGTAACTCCCCCGAAACTGCTGGAGCAATGGATTTAGCTGTAGCCCTTTGCTAAGTGCAACATCCCGTAAAAGTTCAAACAACCACCAAGGCAGGCAAAGGGGCCTGAATGAAAGGGGACTATGTATAGAGGGGACCAGGAGAAGGCAGTTAATGATCACAGGCCCAGTAGTGATCATCATACTAAAAACCCTTAAAAGCCCCTTTGAAAGAAAAAGGATGTCAAGAGAGTGCCTCTAGACCTCCTCCCCTTTACATCCAACCAAATTTACTGGTGGGCAACTGGGTAAGTGAGAAGAGATGGAGGAAGGTAGGGAAAGAGCCAGGCCTTGTGGTCAACCAGAGGAGAGGTTCTCTCCTCACCTATTTATAACGTGAGCGTGGGATCTTTAAGACCTGGATGGTCTGCGTGTTCAGCCATCTCTCTGGACAATGCTCGGTACGCCCATGCAGCAGCCAGCTGTGAAACTGCAGCACGTTGCTGCGTTTCAAACTACCCTTGCCCTCAACAACACGTGGGTTCGGGATCAAACTCCATGCTGAATGGGCTCCAGTTCAGCCTAGCTGCTGAGCAGAAGATCCCCTGCTTTGCCTGCCTTCGCCTTCACTACACTGCTTAACCTTCCAGCGAGCGGTGTTGGCCTTGTGCTGAGAACAATCCCAAGCCCTGGCCTCATGAACCCCAGAGAGGAGCTGGAAAATCTACAACTTAAAATAATCACCATGAATCCTGGGTACCTTTTATTTTCCTTCTGGCTCTTGAGCCTTAAACATAGCAGCACTTCACACTTGACAACAGTCCACAGCCACAAGAATTCATAGATTCGTAGATGTTCGGGTCAGAAAGGACCTCGACAGATCGAGTCCGACCCCCTGCCTCGGGCAGGAAAGAGTGCCAGGGTCAGATGACCCCAGCCAGATGCCCATCCGGTTAAAAGCCTATACATTTTTTTAGACTAAAGCTGAGATTCTGCTCTAGTGACAGGAGTCCGGGCACTGTGGCTTTAAGATAGGTTTCAAAGGCTGAGACTCCCCAAGAAATCACAAGAATTGGCCATGCTAGTTGAGGACCAAGGGGCCACAACGTGGGTCCAACAATGCCATCTCAATGTCCCCGATTGCCTCAATCTTGATATTTCGCATCAGGCCGTCCCTGGACCTTTGTCCTCCTTTCACAGTCAGTCACTCCAGCAGCTGTAAGGCAGCAGCAAAGCGCAACTCTCACTATCGATCCCAAGACAAGCTGTGACTTGCTCCGATGTCACGATTTCACATCTCAATAGCCAGCCCTGGTCACAGCCATGAAAACTGAGAGAGGAGAAAAGCAGCATTGCTCATTCAGGTCTTGTCCATGCTCAGCTTATTTGTTTTTCTACCCATAACCTCTTGAAATTACAAACATAAGCTCAGCACCGCTGGTGTTTGCCATAGGCTAAAAGAAAAGGTCCAATAATAAAGAATAAGTCTCGTTTGGGGTGTAAGCACAGCCTTACAGTAACTCCTGGGTTTTTAGCTCGCCTCTGCTCCTGGTTTAACATGTGCCTGTGGACAAGTCGCAGAGCAGCCAACGTCAGCTTCCATGTCCCGGGATTTGTATCTTTAAAACAGGATAACATCAATCAATGTCATAGGGGGTTGTGAAGGTTAATAATTGCGTACTACTTTGATGACATTCAAAAAACAGACTCAGATTCACCTACAAATGCGTCCAAACCAAGAGATTTAGCTGTTGGCTGTCTGCGTTTAAAGGGAGAAAGAGTCCAGCTGGAAAAGATCAAATGTTAATTAATTTGATTAATCAAAGTAATTTGAGCACAGCAAATCATACGAGCCCGTGACCGGAAAGGCAAAAATCGGCGAAACCAAGATGAACCCTGTGATGCTAAAGACAGCAGGAAACTCCGGGAGCCGGAAGGAAGCAACAGGACGTTTGCGGGTGAAACGTGCCAATGGGCTGGGCGCTTCTTGACCACACGTTTAAAAACGGTCCGCAGCATCATAGCCTTGGCTCGCTGGATAGAGACATTAGAAAGTTAAGTGGCTTTGCCACTGCTCTTCTGCGTGCTGCTGGGCAAGTCACTTTTCTTCTTTGGGGCTCTCCTCTCCAGTCTTGCCCATGTAGACTGAGGTTCTCAGGGGCAGGATAGCTTCTTGCTAAGCATTGCTACCTGATGCATGTTGGTTGAGGCAGCTGGGCGCTACTATAATGCAATACAGTAAATACTATTTGATATCCCCAGTGTTTCTATTTAGCAGGGAAGAAAAATGAAGAGAGTAAGTGATCCATCGTACCCCTTGTGCTGTCTTGTGTATTCACAAGAAAGGCTTTCTGAAAAGGAAGCTTTAGCAGGGATGCTAGCATATGGCAGTGTGGCGATCTGTAAAATGCTCACGCAGATTCATGCATCCAAGACACGGGAGCGTATTTTTGGTTCTTTGTTGCAGAATTTAAGAATTGGAGCTGGTTGAAAATATTGGGGCCAGAAGTCACACTGATGCCTTTAGTTTTCTTTGACATTTTGAATGTTCACAAATGTTTTGACCAGCTTCCTAGGCCCGGTGAGGAGCAGTGCAAACTTCTTGTGTTTTCATAAGAAAAACTATGCTGACATTTGGGATTTTCAAATTAGTTTGGAGCCAGTCCATTGGAGGGAAACCCCCTCATCCTCCACAACTGTGTAAAATGTTTTATGAGAACATGGTGTTGAAATAAAAGAAAAATGTAAATGTTTCTGCCAGCCCCAGAAATTCAGTGGAGTGTCGTCATCAACAGGAAGGTAGACTCTTGAATGGCAGTTTCCCTAAAGATCACTTTGTCCCAAGGGGCACAATGATCATATAAGTTAAACGTATTACTAAGATCAGTACAGATGGGGTTTTTTGTGGGAAAAATCACCTTGCTTCAGATATTCTTTAGTTTGTACAACACGATTGCTGAAGTACAAGGCCTCTTATTAAGAAAACTTTATGTTGAGCAGCCTGCTGCAGCAAGACAGTGGCATGAAATAATATTAACACAAAGGAAGAAACAATGAGCCTTGCACTAGAAAAATGTAAATAAAAAAAGCTGAAGTCTTGACCTAATTTAAAATATACCAACATATACAGTGCATCCATGGAGGATACTATGTAGGGGCTATAGCATGATTTCCAGTGGGGAAAGGACTCATATTAATATATCCACTTTTGTATGCCAACAGATAATAGGCACCTCTGTAAAGGTAGCACGATATTTAGAAGTTCAGTTAATGTGAGTCATAGGTTTTCAGGATTGCTGACTTCTACTCAGATGCTTAACATACGCTAGATAGCTAATGTCAGGCAAGCTGAAAAATGTTCGCCTGAGCCAACTCTTTTCAATGAGAGTTTAGAACATGGTCCTGGGGCATTCTGCCCTCCTATAAATGAAGACTGGATTGAAGAACATAATTGCCATTGCTGTTAATATGACGCATGTAAATTCCTCGCCTATTAATAAAGACTTTGCACTCACCTAGCGATACATTTTATTGGAGTTGGAAGCACAAGCATTACTTACAACTGACAACCCCATCCCTGTATAAAGTAGGTAGAGTTTGTATTGTGAGCCCCTTTTACAGAAGAGGACACCGAGTCACGGGGGAGTCGTGCCTTAATCATAGTCAGGAGACAAGCAACTGTTGGAGCTGGAAACACTGGTCAGGAGCCTTTAATCCTGAGTTTCACCCATCACGTCAGCCCAAGGCATGAAATGTGAAACATCTTGATGTCTACAACATGTGCTGTCTAACTGTATTTAAAACCTGGGTTGCACTGACCGCCTTGGGTAGCTTGCTGATGCTGTGCCTTTGCCAATAAATAAAGCTCAGAGGTTCCACTTTCCGGTCGGCCTTGTGAAGTGACGATAGAGCCCCAGTCCTCCTGACCTACCAGGGAGGACTGGTGGGCTGTATGAGGCTGGAAGCCCAGTGCAGCTACGGAGGCTGTAGCACAGAGGGCTGTAGAGGGGAACAAAAATAAAGATCCGACAGCCCTGGAGGTCGGACAGATTACAACGCACACACAACGGTTGCATGTGTCCTGTTTCACTTGCATCACAGGCAAATCAAAGGTCAATGCAACAGCCCAAGCAGCAGCCACTGCCAGTGCATTCCCAAGTACAGGATACACCCCAAAATTTAACTGCAAAGCTGTTGATTTGGTCGAGCAGTATGGTGCAGTGAGCTGGGAGTTGAAAGCTCTGGGTCTGAGCCCTAATTCTATCATGGGCTCATTGTATGGACTTTGCAAGGCTAGTCTGGTCATATATTCCCAGTATGCCTATGGCATCAGGGTCTCATGCCACTGTCCCAGGGTCTGAGTGCATTTCACCACACACAAAGATGTGCTCTGTGATGCATCTGTCTGAGCACAGGACCGGGGGCCAGCAACTTCTAAGCCTGGCCTCTTTGGCTTCGGGGTGAGTTACTTAACCTCTTTGCTTCTCAGCTGCTCCATCTGCAAAGTAAAGATTACACTTCTCTAGCTCCCAGGGTTTTCATGAGAGTTAAGGAATGGAAATAACAGTTTCGACCAGCCCTAGTAATTAATGTAAGTGGAGGACTTTGTGCACAAAAAGCACCGTGTGCTGACACTTTCAAATCCTCGCACTGAAGACATCTGAAATGCCAGATATTATTATTCCCCATGCACCGTGAAATCCCCAAGTGCTTGAGGCACATCTGCATTATTTTTAATTGCTTGGAAGAGCTTGGGCCTGATCCTCAGATGGTGTCAGTTAGCAACACTGTCGAAGGACGAATTCATGCTTACACCAGTGGAAGGCCAGGCCCTGACACTTTGGCGAACTAGACCAAGCCCCCACTGTGTGCGATGTAATGCACACCCACCAGGCGACTCTTGTGTTAAAGAGTCCACTAGAGGGCATGTAAACTCTAGGATCCCCCCGGCCACAAGCTATGGGAACCTCTGGCAGCAAGTGCTGCAGTTTGCTTTGGGTGGCAGGAACTTGTGAGAAGGGATCCTTCTCTTGGGGACAGAAGGAAAGCCTCTGCGGAGGTGCTATTCTCGTAACCGCTGTCGCCATCCCCTACCAACGACGCGACCCGGGGCTGCACAGTGCCCTGCTCCTGCGGAGCGTGAGACTCCAGCAAGACGCCGGTGCCTTCCCTGCAGTTTGCTCAGCAGCCTCCTGGTTCAGGCTTTTTAAAATCGCGCCACTGAGCTGTCAGAAAGTTTCAAACTGCTCCAAGGAGAGGAGCCAATGGAGCTGCTGAAAAACCTCATTCTTTTTTTTTTTTTAAACTGTGTATGTGTTTGTGAGCCAAAGCTGAAGCGCCAGAGAGACTGAGAGAGAGAGAAAGAGCCCCCTTCAACATACTTCTGGGTATTCCTTCCTCTGTTCATTATTAGAGCTGATAAAGAGTGACGGACTGGGGATTATGCATAGCCCTAACCTATCCTGCCCCCAAAATGCCCACCTGGTGATACTGGAGCCATTTCAGAGATTTACTTATCTAACAGAACAAACTGATGCTGATTTAGGGCAAGAATCCAAACCCTTGGCTCCAGCTGGTCAAGCAGTTCCTCACACACACATATTCCCGCTGAAGTCAAAGGGGATAGTCTTTTCCTGGAGTGGACACCACGGGCATAAAAAGCTGATGACTTGAATATGGAGTTCACGATCCAATGTTTAATGATAAGACTCATGGTTACCTTGGGGAGGGAGAGACTGTGTGAGGACGTAGAGAGAAACCAAGACAGCACATTTAGGCTTGGTGGACGCTGGCGGGTTGTTGTGTAGTTTTATGACATCTGACACCAGCCAGAAAGGCAGAGATAAAGAATCTAAGCCCTGAGAAAATAATAAAAAAAGTACATTTGAGGTCTTTGCTATTAGCAATGGAGAATGGAAAAGACCTGTTTGGTTACTGAAGTCATTCCCCGCAAAGGCAAGATACAGTCTACAGATATTCAACTGATATTTGAGTTTAGCCAAAAGGTCAACCAGTAGTGATTAAACACATTTTTCCCTGATATTTTTCTTCACTGTATTTAATTAAATTCAGCCTCATTTTATAGGCTTTATATTTTTTGATTTTGAGTGCAGGCTCTTAATTTTTCCTACAGGTCATTAGAACCTCTGGCAGCTCCAACCATGGGTCTGAGCCTGAAACCAAGGGGAGCGGTGATCGCTACTTTGGAAATGTTAGAGCCAGAAGCTGCACAAACAGTTAGATTAAACTCCTATAAAAGTACTCCGATTATGTCCTGATTATGGTTTGAACCATATTGCAAACCAGCAGGGATATTAAATACGTTTTTATCATCGTTGCAAACTCTTGGTGGCGGTTTCTTGTTCATCCAAGCACCCACGCTTTGTCTGGCTGCTGTTCGTGGTTTGTTTCAGCACTGAGATGGGTTCAGTTCCTACCCTTTGCAGTCTGCTCTTGCACAAGTCGCTCTGTGTCACCTTTCCGTCTGCAAAACGGTTCTGCCTCTCTCCTACCCTTTGTTTGTAAGCAGGGAAAATTGGACTTGTCTCTTACTGTACCTATATACAGTGCCAAGCCCCACAATGTGAGTAGGGGAGCAAAAGGATGAAGGTGGGGGAACTTAATTCCTTGTTCATCTGAATAAAGGATGTGATGAGCTACTCCTAAACATGTTCGATGCCCGTGTGCCCCTTGCACATGACATCTGTCCGTGCTCAGGGGAAGTATATTTGAAGGATGCCGGCTGTGCCCCCAGCTGTGCTGGGGTGTTGAAAGATATGCTGGGTTTCTGGGGTGGGAACAGCAAACAGAAGTATTTCTAAGGTAAGGCAAATGCATCACAGGTCCCTCTGGCTTGTTCTGACTGCAGTGCTCACTAGCTGCTCTCTACTGACTGCGAGGATTATGGTTCAAGCTTGCAAGTAGGAATTAATTGGGTATTTGCAGAGGGACAAATTTATCCCTTAAGTAACTCTGCCAAAGTCAGTAGAGCTACAGGAGGCATTGAGTTGGCCCAGTGCATCCCACACTGGAGAGATGGCTCCAGTAAGGGGTTAAAGTAGCTCTAGCAGGAAGAGCTCCAGAAGTTTTAAAGCATATTTTCAGTGGTCTTTTTGGAAGGGAGAGACAGACGAGACACAGCTGAGGTGCTGGAGCACACAGTGGAAAACCCATGTATACCACTCTCGGATCTGCCACGTAACATCTTCCCGCCTCAGTTTCCCAAATTGGCAGTGGTGCTATTCTCCCCTCCCCCCACAAGCAAGAGACATGCCGCTGCATCGAGGTCATAAACTGCTTTGAGACCCAAAGACAAAAATTGCTACAGACATACAAAATGGCATAGCAATTTATATTGGGAAAAAAAGAGTTGCGTTTGGTTGGGACAGTAGGATGCTAGTGGGAAAACAAGAACAAGGAGACAACTGGAATGTGGATGTGGTACATAGGAACGCACCGTGTACACAGACGTGGCTGACTTTTTGTCACTCTTTTCTTGCCACTCCAGCAGCCTGGCATAGAGCTGTTACCACTAGGGGCTCATTTGAATAATTCCCACATATATTCCAGATGTTGACCACATGGTCTGCTTTTGTAAAGCTTAAAAAAAAAAGAGGGGTGGAGTGAGCTTTCCTTGAATGTCCACATTTAATTTCTACACAGATGTTTGTAGTTGTATAGAATAAATAAGCATAAATCAAGCTTTTTCCCGCCCTCTGCTCCAAATGCACAATGCGATTCACATCCACGGAGCCGGCGTGGAGCGCGGCAGAGTTAACATAATGCAGCCCTGAGCTGCTGATTTCGAACATGACTCTGCACCCTTTGTCGGGACACGGGAGCTTTCAACTAGGCAAACATCATGTTACTGCTCAAAACCGCACACAATTCTGCAGCTGCTCATCTCATACACGCGTGCCCTCCCTCCCCGTTACCCCTGCTGACATTTCTGACATCCATTCCTTACAACACCGGAAATCCATTCAAATAGAAGGAGTAGGAGGCTTGCCTCCCACCCTCACCCCTCCCATCACACCCAGGATTTTGTCATACTGCCTATTTCCAAATTTTCATAGGTCAAACACATGAAAGTGCCTCCAAGTAGGGGGAACACCTTTCCTCCAAAGCTGCAATCCTGCTCCTCAACCAGTAGAGGGTGTAAAGGAATATGGTACAGGGCACTGGAGAGTGTCACTGAAACTAAATGACTATTATTACTCAATTATCCTAATTCAGCCCAGAGGGACCCACTTATTAATGATGCTTTGAATCACCATTCCATATGCAATGCATAGAAGTGTACATATGTGATCTGCTCTCTGGGTCTCCAGAAGGATGTAGTTGAATTAGGAAAGATACGGAGAAGGGCAACCAATATGGTCAGGGTTATGGAGCAGTGGCCATACCAGGAGAGACTGAAAAGGCGAGGACTCTTCAGTTTGGAAAAGAGAAGGTGGAGGGGAGATATGACAGAGGTCTATAAAACCACGAAGGGTATGAACAAGGTGAATAACAGTTCTCTATTCACCAAGTACCAGAATACTAGAACTAGGGGCACCCACTGAAAATAGCAGAAAACAGGTTTAAAACTAACGGGAGAAGGTACATTTTTGTACATCACTTAGTTAACTTGAGGAACTCATTGCCGCAGGAGGTGGTAGAGGCAGATAGCATAGCCAGGTTCAAAAACAGAATAGACAGATTCATGGAGGATAGATCTATGAATAGCTATTAAGCAGAATGGTCAGGGATGTTTCTCTGGCATCTCTAGACCAATGATGGTGGATGCCAGGAAGGGTAATGAATAGGGGACAGATCACTCTAGATCAGGGGTGCGCAAAGTGGTGGATCTGGCTGGTGGCTGGACTCCATTTCCCAGCAGCCCCTGCCTGCGCCACTCCTGGCAGGGGTCCACGGAGACCCCGGGAGTGGCGGGGCTGTGACAGCGTGGGGCTGCAGAAACCATCAGCTGCTCCGGAGCTGGGGCCAGGAACTTGTGGTGGTGACAGTACAGAGCTGGAGCGGGGGCACAGCCATGGTCTGCTCCCTGCAAGTCCATGCCCAGGGAACCCCGCTCGTCAGGGGGCTGTGGGCAGTGGATTGCAGCTCTGCCCCGGCCTTGCAGCCCCCAGGTCCTGTGGCCCTACCTGCCCGTCTTGCTCCCAGCCATGACCCCTTCCCAGCCACTGGACCGGGTGCGCTGACCACGTGGGTCCCACCCCTGTGGTGGGTGTGGGGCGGATGGGCAGGGGGCCCAATTGGGTTTGTGGGCCAGACTTTGCCCCCCCACACTCTAGATATACCTGGTTCAGTGCTCTCCCCTTACAGCATCCTCTCCCGCCACTTGTGTAGACAGGATACTAGGCTGACGTACGCAGATCACGGGTCTGACACAGTACAACACTTACAGTCTTATCTCAATACGTAAAATATAGGAATCCAATGTAGGCTCAGCTCCAGAGAGGTGAATTGATGTTTTATGCCATGACTAATCCATTAGTTTTTCTGAGGGATTTGCTACATTTTGGTCAGCCCCCATTATCTGGTAGGATATTATCACGTCATCCCCCTTCCCCGCTCCATAAACCCAAAGTACTCGATTCATCTACTTTGGCAAGCAGAAGTGACAAGGACATAGTAATGAGATGTGAACCTCTCCTTCCAGGAGGCTAAACCTGAGGGATGGATATCAAGTCACCCCCTCTAGCTTGCTAGTTATCTACCCTTGTCCCTTAGCTGAACAGCAACATTATTCGTCTTAAGTGTGAGAGCCCATTTGTTTCAGATGGCAGCAACCACAACTTCTCTACAGAAATTTTAACAGGAAGAAACTACAGGCTACAACCATCGACCACAACTTATGTCACCGTGTTCAGAAATAAAGCTCACAGAGCTGGTGACTTATAAAAGATCTGAATCATGCACCCAAGGTCTTTCTGTGAGTCACCGCCAAAATGCGAAGAGTAGTAGGGCAGATTAAAAATAACAAGAAACCCAGAAGCATGCTCTAGTACTTACTGCTGTCTTTTATGATAAGCAGGCTTTAAAAGGCCAGTTGAGAAGTCTTAAGTCAGCTTGTGCTTCAAGGCAAAAGGGGGCAGGAAGGATTCTCTTTCTGCACACAGCATTGGCTACTTGGCTAAGTGCATTACTGTCAGGGATGGGACGGTCCGACAGGCCTTCCTCCGCAACGTCAGGGGTCACTAGGGACAGGACAGTGGAGACGAGAGCCCAATAACTCCGCATGCCCTACGTTGCTAGTGCAGAGCCAGGTACTGTGGTATTGACACTAGAAATACTGTTCAGACAGAGATGGATGCTAGGTCGTCAGTCATTAAACAGAGCTCTCATTGACCTCAGTGGGGATTTCTGCTTAAAAAAAAAAAAAGCGTATTCACTGGCAAACAGACTCCAACTTCTTGAGACTGCTCAGTTACCTGCTACAACCTCCCTAGTGATTTCAAATGCAGATAAGCAGGAATAACAGCAGCAACAATAATACAAAGATAAGCATCTTCCAGCCAGAGTTTTTGGTACCCGTGTTCCTCTCAAAGAGCCTTTGATGGGAGTAGATTATTTCTGCACAGCGGTTTCACCTGGGGGTAAGGTAAGCATTCACCTTTCCTAAAGCAATTCCAGTAATTCTGGAGAAGCTGACTCAAACCATACGGATCATTACTGATCAACTGGGGTTCATTCATGATTTTAGACATAGCCTTGAGTGAGGGTACTCCATAAGCCACACTGTCCAGACAATGATCCCTGGTGGGGGGACTGTGACTCAGACATAGCTCTGAGTCACAAACCCTCCTCTGCTTTCTCCTTGCTCCTCTGGGGTAGAAATGTACTGCTGGCCGACACCAGCAGCAAATTGCAACATGCCCCTGCGCTATGGCCATTCTGGCTACTGATGATGGGATTGGAGCCAACAGCCGTTCTTCATCCTACCCATCCACTCCCCAGCCATCTCAGGGGAGAAAACCACTGGTGGGTAATTCTGCTTCTCCAATCTAAACATGCTTGATAGGGTGAAGGTGATGAAAGATGGTTTATATCGTATGGCTCTGCAAAAGGGAGTCCATGGACAGCGTGCAGCTATTGTGGTGATAGGCAACACCCACCCAGCGTGTAATGTCTTGGACAACATTTTTTACCTCTTTGGATTGTATATGAAGATGCTCTACCTTACCACTGGACATGCTGAGAGTTACCCAGTCAAACCAGTTTCCCAATCACTTTCTCTAAAACCAGGGAAGTCAATAAGAGTCAGTTTAAATCCTCAAGCATCTGAACTAGGTCTGCTGTGCATAGCTTGACCTTGGGATTCAGCTCAAGGCTCATTTATCTGGGAGGGAGAAAGGAAAAAAGCGATCCCTCTATGTCACTAAGGTATCACTACACTAGCAGATGGCACAAACTCCATTTCTTTCCAAGTAATGAAGTGAGATTGTTTATGTGAATGTTTTCAAAGAAGCTGAACCTGCAAGGTTTTGCTCACAGTTCAGGAAATAGCAGAATATAAATCTGTCCGAATCAGCCAAGCTCACCCAAAATTCAATACTGGAACGTAGCGGCACCAGCAACATCTTGTTCTTTTGGTGTAATGGCTGTTGATGCTGGGATTTACAAGGATTATGCTGATTTAGAAAAAAGAAGGGAATATTAATATACAAAATTGTTAAATGTCAAATCAAATCCCTTAATAACATGGGTGTCTGGTTGAGTATGGGAGTGCTTCGAAAACAAGCTGCAAACATTTAAGAAATCCATTTTGCAAGTTCAAACAAATAGCCCAAAACCAATTAGGCATACGGTATTCTTAAGGGGGTACATTTTCAGCATAGTATGTGGAGAATTAAGTCTGCAGCTCCCATTATTGTTAATGGGATTGGCACACCTAATTCCTCATGCACCCCGCTGCAAGTTTAAAGCCAACAGATAAGAATATGACTTGGAATTCATTACACTACTGAGGAAGGAGGGTTTTTTGTTTGTTTCTGAAAGATATTTCAGATTAACAGCTTTAAATGGTCTCTTATATCTTCATACCAGAAAGCAGAAACCACTTGTGAGGGTTATGCTGGGTTTTTATGTGTAGGGCTGAGAAAAGAATGGGTGAAAGCAGATGAGAATATTTCCACTGACTTCAACAGGTTTAGGAGCAAGCCATAGGATGGCCTTTTCGACAGATCAAAACCATATGGTACAAGACTGACCGTCCAATTCTGCCTTCAGTTATGTCTGTACATCTTCATTTTCACAATGTGGCATGGAAGAGAGAAAGGGCAGGGACCCAGCCACTGGAAGATGCCGTGCTACAGTCTGGGTCAGTCCAGGCACATCTTCTTTATTATAACTATGTGGAGGACACTATAACTACGTGGGGGACTTCTTACTAACAAGACTTGATGCTGTAAGGAGGGTTGAACATGTTGAACTGAGCTTCACTGAATTTAGATCATTTCAGACTTGTTTCTCTTCTACCAGAGTTGCAATAGTGCAACCTGGTAAACAGGGCATTGAATTGGGAGTCAATAGACCTGGCTGCTACTCCTGACTCTGTTTTCCTTTCTCAGACTAGTCCATTTAACTGCAAGGTCTTTGGCATGTGTGTGTGCTATGGGGCAGGGGTAGTTAAGGTGTCTCTTTATAGGTTTTAGTGCAGAACCCAATACAGCTGGGGTCTACTCCAGGGGCTCCTGTTCCTACAGTCAACTTTTAGTTGACTGACTTCAGTGCCATTCATCCTGAGTTACACCACCCTCCATGAAAGTAGAATCAGGCCTCTATGAATTATTTCTTGCATAGAGGGGAAAATATTTAAACAGTGACATTTCACTTGAGGATGCTGTCTGACACTGAGGTAATAAAATAAATCATAGTTATGTAAAAAGACATGGACAGAAGCTTGTTTGGATTTGGATTCAGAAGTGGAGCCAAACTCACTTAATGTCCAGGAGTGTTTGCACCTTTGTTTTGATTCAGACCGCAGCGGTCCAGGTGAGGTATGGTGCCTGTCAGCTCCCTTGACTTGGGTCTCAAGATCTGGCCCAGAAAGTTAACATTTAAATGTGACCTTCAGCAAAATTTTGGGACGTTTGGCAGCATCTCCAGAAAGAATACCTGGAGAGTGGAGATAATTAAGTCTGAAATCCACAAAAACTGCCAACAAGAATTAGCTGTTTGGCCACTTGAGTTTCAGCCAAACATTGACTATTCATTGGAAAATGCTATTCAGTTAGTGAGACGTTCAATGCTAGCGCAGGTAAATATTTGTCTTGCCAAGTCCTATCTGATGATCACTCTATACACTTTCTCAAAAGAGAAATGTTAAAATCTTTGCATCAGATTCTCTTTTCTCTTACCACCATTGAATCCTGTTAACCATATGATAGTGCGAGGAAAGAAAGACTCTTTAATTATGGAGTCATTCTACAAAAGAATGACCCTCCTTGCTCCTCCTACTTCTATTAAGACACCATACCACCCCCTGGAAAATAAGATTTATTCCACAATTGATTTCTTTATGCTGTCAGAGTTTTTGACTTCAAATGGAGATAACCAAGACACTCAACTTGCTTTTATACATGCTTTTAGTGGATCTTTCTTTCTGCACATTTTCCATCATGGCTGCTTGAGGACATGTTCTAAATACACTTCAAAGAGAATGAAGAATAGAATGGATTATATCTTAGTTGTTCAGAGACAGATATTCGTGGAGTTTCATACAACTTATTGTATGGATGCCATTCACATGACATGCTAGAAAGCAAAGCTCATCTGTTCAAATGTTAAAGGCCAGGTTTTTAAAGGAGAAAAACAAAGCACGTGGAATGGTACACATACATTGCATGCAGAGACGTATGCTATCGATATGCCTACCTGCCCATTTTCACACACACAGTCAATGTTACACACCACAATCGTGATAATATAAGCATGCAGTATGCATACATTTCAATACATATTCTGGGCCAGCTGAGGGGGTACAGAAGTCAGGGCTCTTCAGTGGTTATGTACAGGTCAATGGTGTCTCTGGATCCAAGAGTCTGCACGAAGATCTTCACTGCATAGTTAGGACTACAACTCAACTGTCCTGCAAAATCATACTGCATCCAAACTGAACAGTCTTGTATATTCAGGATAAACGACTCTACAGATTATATCAAGGGTATTCTTAGATCCATTTTATATTGACCTTTTAGGATGCAAGTATTCAACCAAAAAGGAGCTAAATCCTATTTGACTTTTCAAGATTTAACCATATGCCTACCGGCCCATTTTCACACACACAATGTTATACACCACAATTGTGATAATATAAGCATGCAGTATGCATACATTTCAATACATATTCTGCTGGGTTTTTTTTTTTAATCTGTGCTGACTGTCACCAGGCTTTTTGGGCTACACTATAAGACCTTTTCTTAAAAAAAACAAATAGGAAGTGCAGTCAGTACACTAGTTTTGCCAGGTTTGTTCCATTCGGGTAGAGCAATTCTGTTGTTCCTAGGCGATAACTAATGCCTACTTCAGGCAGTTGTAGTATCTTCCATTGTAAAGTCAGGAGCTTTACAAAAAAAAAAATCTTTCCCTCTCCCACATAAAATTGGAAATAGCTAATGCCAATGTTCAAGAATAATGAGTTAGCAATTGTTTATTGCCTCTTGTATTTTGAGCCTTATCCTCCTCAAGCTTGCTTTCACAACCGTGAGGGCTAGAATCTTACTTTTTTTTTCAAAGAAGAAAATGACAGCTGTGATTTTGATACATTCAAATGACTTCTGGAGTTGCTTTTTATAAACTAACAGCAAATAACAAGGAAAAAAAAGGAGCTGAAAGTGTATATTATATATTGGTATTTCAATAAAATGTGCCAATGACTGTCGTACAAAATAGCATTCTTGGAAAGTAAAAATAAGGTACAGGGCCAGATCCTAGCTGGAAAAAAATTAACACAGCTTCAGTGAGATTAATAAAGCTACATCATTTAACCTATTGGGGATCTACCCAGTGCTTAGAAGAGGGAACAGAAGAACTAAGACAGCTTTCCAAAAGTACGCTTTAGAAAATCAGTTGATTGTCACTGACAGCCAGAGCACAGCTGAGACTGCTTGTCCTCTGGATCTAACTGTGGGACCTCTGAAAGACAGTTCGTACTGAAACACTAATTTGAGAAGGGTTCTGCATATACCTAAGAGCTGCACCTTTGAGGACTAATGAACAGAAACATGGAAAAAAAATCAGGCTGGAAATGATCTCAGGAGGGCATCTAGTGTAACCCGCTCCTCAAGTCTGGATTATCCTGCTCTAAACCATCCCAGACACACATTTACCTAACCTGCACTTGAAAGTTTCCAAAGATGGAGTCTCCTTCAGTTTTCTAGGCAATCTTCTCCAATGCTTGCCTGCCCTCAGCATTGGCAAGTTCTTCCCAATATTCAACCTTGTTGAAATTTAAGCACATTTAACCTTTTTTTTCTAATTTGAGCTATTAAGTGTTGCACTGACATCTTAAAGCAAAAGTAAAAAAAATTCTATTTGGAGAAAGGAAACCAAGATGCGGCAGAGAGCTGGAGAGATGATGTGGCAGGGGCCAGAAAAGGCAACCCAATCTTAGAAGTGGTGGAGTGATAAAGAAAGGGGGGACCTGGAAAGAAACTGCGTATGTGCTTGCTTTGGGGAACAGATCTACAGAGGCCTGAAAGCTGAATGGGCGACACTCCCAGAAACAGTACAGTACAGACTTATTTCTGACCCTGTATTAGTTGTGAACCCACCAATCTTCTGGAGATGAGGGAAGCTTTGAGTATACAAGGGACACAGGTCAAGGATCCACAGGGAAATCATTTATCAACAGAATTTCCTATCTGTATTTTAATGGATTGCTGTGCATTGATTTTTTTTAAGTCCTAGCGATGATTTGAACTCCCATCATCCCTCCTACTGCTTCTGCAGGCTGACCTTCACAGACCCAAAGGATTAGGCATGTGATTACTTTTAAAGCACCTGAGTTTCACGCTCACATCCATAGGCCAGCTCACGTCCTTAAAGTTATGCATCTGCTTAAGTATCTTGCTGGAATAGGGCCTTCCTAACATGATCTGTGCCCGCACCGAAGCTCATCAACAAAACTCCCAGTGATTTCCCAAGGAATTATATGATCAGATCTCAGTCCTGCAAAGCTCTTTGAGATAGCATGCTTTACTTGCCCGGACAGCACTATACAGGCCAGCAAAGGGCCCATCAGGAACGAGAAAAATGCACTGAGATTCCAGGGGAAAAATTCTTTGTGGCTTGCTTGGTGGGATATGACAAAACGCGTCACACAATATGCCACAGTTTTCACATGACTGCCAGTCTCTGTTCCAGAGAGCAAGGGTAAAATAGGTCAGGACTGAGGTGCACTGGCAGAGCCGTGCAGGGAAGTTTGCATAACGCCTAGCCACACTATGTCTGACTCTTGCCAGCATTATTAATCACTCACTTTCGTGAGTAGTAAATTCACCCATAAAAATTTAATTAAAAAAAAAAAAAATCTGCAAACGCATTTTTAAAATAAGGTATTAAAATAAGGCATGCCCATTAAAGGAGTGACATAAACACTCACTCCGAGCTTTACTGGGCAGGAGAGGAAGGTTTCCTTTTTGTCCTGCGTCAAGTTTAAAATGCCATAAAAATACGCGTCGAGGGGTATTGTTTGGAAGGGGTGAATTGCACACCCTCTGAAAGAGGGCTCTGTCGGCTGTCTCAGCGTGTGAAACAAATGTGCTATTAGGCAGGCTAAACGCTAGGCACAACGTAACTTTGTATCACCGGAGACCTCCCATATATTTGCCTCTGGGCTAACTTTCTGAGGCAAATAATTAAGCCTTTTCCTTTCTACGTGTTAAATAATACTAACGGCATTCTCACGAAGAATGCGGCCCCAGACATTCAACGTCTCCATCGGCCTTCCCGAAAGGCTAGGCTAGCAGATGCTAATCTAGAAAGACCGCAGCCTTCAAAAAAAGGAGAGCGCTCCAATTATTGATTCGCATCGAGTCCGAGGATGGTTTCCACTGCTGTGGGGGTGGAAAGAGGCTTTATTTAGCCTCGCTGTCATAGTGATGTAATGGGATCTTTAGTATATATGAAAATAAGGCCTTGAATTCAGACAGTAAATGCAAGAAGAATGCTTAATGTTTTGGCCAACTTGCCTTCCCCCTAGAAGAAAAACCCCCACCAAACCATTGAATTTTGTATTGCTTGTTTGTGCCACTCCAGACATCTGCAAAATAAACTTGTTCACAGATGATTTATGTGCAAGGAAGCTAAATAACAAACTGGCCTCTCTCGCCTCTCAAGCTTATTCTCATTGTCTACTGAAATGTTCCAAGTTTGCCCTGTTGGGCATGGACCTGCCTTTACGCATGATCATCCCTGCACCGAGACTGAAGTTCTAGGGAGAGCAGCAACCAAGGGTTTTTGCCTGGTATTAGTCCACTTAGCCGCTGAGAAAACCACCGCCTGTTTTGCACTGGAAAAAAACAATGTTACATAAGCACTCCTGTAACTTTTTTTCTGTTTCATAAGTAACCTGGCAAGTCGAATAATTCCCATTCTGGGTATCATTCTAAAGACATACTTGCAATAATCCCCTCTGTGAACAAAGTGGTATTGCCTCATCCTGGGCTGGCATTTAATCTACTAGTTACTATTTTCAGAAAGGCTATTTCCAAATCTGACCGCCACCAACAATCTCGCATTTATATAGCGCCTTTCATGTGGAGGATTCCAACGTGCTTTGCAGAATTAAAACGAATCAGGCACAGGGGGTCACTTCATTCACCACTGAAATGCAGCCAGCTCTGGGGTGAAACGTGGTTGGCATTTTACAGCACACGGCGAGTTTAAAGCAGGACATACAACATATTGCACCTGAGCCTCCTCTTGTGCAATTCTCCTGACTTCCGTGGAGTTATGCCTACTGTGAGAGAGGAAAGCTGCACTTGCACCCAGTTGAAACTGCAGGGCAGAGTTTATCCAGGCAGAATGTAAGGACCCCAAGGACAGGAAGATTATTGAATGAACGATAAAGTTTCCTAGACAGTGTCCCGCTGCTTCCGTATCATGTGGAAGCGCTGGGAGGGAGGGATGGCGGAGATCGTGGGGAGATAGGGATAGGCCAGAGGTAGAAACTGGCCAAAAAGGAGGAGAGAGCTCCAGACCGCACTTTTGTGGAGCTCTTCAGTGGCTGTGGTGGACAGCAGAATATCCTGGCTGTGAACCAGGATAGTCTGCTAGGACTAGGCCTTTACCTATGGGCCCAGCTCCAGTGAATCAAAGAGGTTTGGGGTAATCCCCACAGCCATTTGTTGGGCAGACCCCTCTCCCATTGCTTTAATGCAGGAGGGTCTCTGATGAGGAAACCCTCCACGAGTCCCGTGTCCAGAGGCGGGTCAGACACAGGTGGAAGGGAGCAAAGCCCGCTCTGCTCGGACAGGTGCCTCCACGATGCCAGCTGAGGGAGCCAGGCGTCCTGGCCCCAGTGGCCACCATTGATAATCAGAAGGTTAACAGCCATCCTCCCTCCTCGCTGCCACCCCCATTATAAGAAGATCTTTTTATGGACTTGTTTTTCCAGAATATTTTCGTGCTGCCTCCAAGTGTCAGAGCATAACTCAGTCAGGCTGTACCAGGCCCCTGAGCTAGCCATATTATAATCTCATTTCAAGATAGAAAGCAATGATTAGCGACCTCTAAATAACTATTCTGGGTTACAATGTATAAGGCTCATCTTGGCTAACGCAAACGCAGGGTAAAGAGTATAATCTTATTTACAGATGTCAATTAAATGCATATACATCTTTACAAAAACCCTGCAGCATTTTTGCCTCTGCAATCCAAACTTGTGGCAACAAAACTGCACATTAACTGCCTGTACTAAGTTGTGCCTTGACTATTAAAAGAAAAAAGAAAGCACAACCTTGCTAACCCTCTTAACCAGGCTAATACCATATTGAAAATCCTCTTGTTTGTAATGGATTTTTTCTCTTTTTTTACATGCTTTATACAACATTGTATTAAAGTAGCTTTTTATAAACTTGGCACATGAGGTTAAGAGCCCCAGCCACAATTAGGGCTTTCTGTACCCTAAATCTCCACCAAGTCTCTTATGTAAATGCTTCTGTTCTAAAAATAAAAACAAAACAAAACAAAATCCAAGGAAATATTGCATTATCACCAGAAGTATTAGGTTACTGCTGATGGCAAGCTAGGGCACGCGATTAGTAAGTGAACCTCGACTTCCTGGGAACAGGACTCTGTATACCCTTTAACAGAACTACCATACTGCAATTTATGGCACACTTTAGGAAATTACCCAAGAACCCATTTGAACACAGACCTATGTGAGACAATTTAAGCTGATGATCCAAGACAAGCATTTAAAATTTAACTTACTTTAACAGAACTTGTGCACACACCGTGAATTGTTTTTCTGAATAGGGATGAGGTATGTCAAACCATTTGCTCACAAAACATTGTACCATTATAAATGTGTGTGTACACATGTGTGGGTGTATACACGTATAGGTATTTATACACACACACACACATTATATCTATATCTATCTACACACACACACACACACACACGCTACGCTTACCCGCCCCCCGCATTTTAAAACATATGTGCTTACACCTGCATGGACATTTAGCACTTGCAGAAAATTTGATTCCCCAGGCCTCCTAATACACATGACTCTGCCCCCAACATGTCACCAATATACTGCATTTTGATAAACGCATTACTGGAAAATTAAGAAACATTTTCTATTCTGGAGACGTTGAGTCTCTTTGTTGCATCTTAGAACTGCACTGTCTCCGGTGGGTGGAAAGCAGCAATCAAAAGTTGCAGAGCGCCCTGCACTGTAATGGTGAGGATGAAAAACTTTGGAGAGAGGACACTGAGGTACATACAAATGACTCCATCCAGCTTTGTTATTAAAGTTTCAGAAAGGCTGAATTAACTCAACCAGGCTTGAGCTTAAAGCTGCAACAAATCTAGGTCTCCTATGGGATAGTTACATGACTAAAGAAAGGGAAAAGGCATTTTGGTTTGTTTAAGAGTGGTTTCACTAAGCATGCATCGCTACTTCACTTGCTTACGCATCATCCAAACCCAGTGCCAGTGCCAGCCACAGGCAGCGCAAGATATTAGATCTAAAGAGCCAGTGCTTAGTAGCAGCAAGAAAAAGTAGTTGAACCCCACCCCCCCAGTCATTTTGAGGAAGAAAGAGCAACAGGAGCAGTGTTGGGAAGAAGGCACTGGACTGGGAGTCAGGAGATGTGCATTCTCTTCTGGCTACTGACCCGCTGTGGGACCTCAGGTAAGTCACCTCACATCTCCATACTTCAACGCCTCACGCTTTGCTTGCCTTCACCTTTTAGACTTCAGGCTCTTCAGGACCGGCACTCTGCAAATGGCTCATTAGAGCAGAGGGGCCTAATGTCTTTGATGTTTCCCAGTGCTGCCCTAATCAGTTTGATTCTTAAAAACAAGCCCGGCAATTTTGGGAGGGCACTGCCGATCCTGGTCCCAGTGACATCAGTGGAAGCTTTGCCATTGACTTGCATGGCAGCAGACTCATATTGGAAGAGAAGAATAATTATATATTGCCTTTTGTGGATGTTACAGTTGGCCAGAGTCCTCTATTAAAATCGCCAGAGTCAATGGTATTGGCAAATTCTGTAATTTTAATCAACAGATCAACCATGAAATGGGTGTTAGCAAAACTACTCGCTGCTGAGGGAAGGCTGAGAAACCCTTTCAGGTTTTGTTCTGCTGAGATTCAGCTTTAACAATGAATATCATGTACATTTTATGACAATGAAGCCTGGATGGGATGCTGAGAATGACCATGTCTGATAGGTGACAGGTCCAGGAATAGCAGAAACTTCAAGGATGTATTACTACTCAGAGCAGTTGGCCTAAAACATATATTCCCCACACTGAAGCCTCTTTTTACACAATGCTCAATCTAGGAAGATTTGCATGTGCAGCATTTTCTTAGTTACTTATATTACTTAGGGGAATGGAGGGGAGAACCCTCTAATTAATCCAGAACTTAAAAATCAGTTGCCTTAAGTCAGTCCAGCACAACCAGCTGCAGCACTTCATTTCTCAATTGATTAAAATTTGCCCCAGATAAACTTTGCTTTTGGCCTCCTGAAACTGCCTATTTCCTTTCCCACACTGACACGGTTATCTATTGGTGTCTCTCTGGGAGCACATGTACACTAGGGTGGCATCCCCTCCCACTGGCACTTCCATATAAGCTGCTGACAGCTCTGTAGCTGCAGCTGCCGCACAGCTGGCCAGCCTTCAATAGCATCCCACATCTTCAACATGGGAGGAAATATCTGCAGAAGACAGTGCCCCATGAGCAGGCCTTCCTGCTGCGGACATGCCTGTGTCCCTGGGACGCACCCACACTGGCATTCTGCTGGTGGCTTGACTTTGGATCTATCATTTAGGGAGGTGGTTTTGCTTAAAGCTGGTTTTCATTCACTGGTGTCACATGCAACCCTGTGATAATCAAAGGCAACATCTGTCAACAAATCCTTGCAGGGTATACTGGACCTGAGTTACTTATTTAGAAACTCACTTTAATCCTATTTGTGCCGTAGCTCTTAGCGCTTGCAGACTGGAACCTTACATAAAAGGCTTGTAAATAAATGCTATTGTTATAGTCTTCAAGTTCATTCAAGTGTTAAAATTTTGTGAATAATTCTGGCTGGTTTGCTTGGTTTTTTTTTTGCTACTTTATCAGTTCAATGCTGGGAATTTAGACATGCTTTACATGTTCTGAATCAAAGAAAGTGTGGGATCTGGGGGTCAGAGGAAGAGACCAGATATGCTTGTCATGGCTCTGCCACTGCTAGACCACATGACATTACTCCATCCACTGTATCGGAGAATGTTACTATAAAAGGGGTTTAAAATAGCTACCTGCCAGAAGTGCTGAGGATTTGGGGGCCTGAGGGCCCTGCCCCCCAGCTTGGGAAGAGGGCTGTCACCTGAAACGTGTAAAACTTTCCACATGTCCATCACCTTAGGCCTCCTCCTGGCAAAAATAAAAGTTGGTGCCTATGCTACCTACTGTGCAATGGAAGGGGAAGCAGCGGTAGTTTGTAAGGTACCTGGAGATCCTCGCATGATAGCTATGATCCAAGAACGGAGAGGACACAGATTCCCTGGAGGTATAAAGCTTTCCCTTGACCCTGATTTTGCATCTCTACAACATAACACAAACTGAAGAAGAGACCCTGCATGTTGATTTTTATTTTTCGTATCTGTTATGGATTATGAGCTGCATTTTGGAAGCATGCTGAGGCTACAGCAATGCGTAGGTCCCACTGTGGCAGGTGCTGTACAAACAATCGCAGTGCTTGCCCTGAAGATTTTATACCCTACCCAGACAAATGAGATGTCTCCAAGGCCATACAGGAAGCCCATGGAAGAGGAGAGCTGACCCTGGATCTCCTGAAGCCCCATCCAGAGCTTTTATCACAAAAACATCCTCCCTCTCCCATCCCCTCTGATGGCACTTACCCAGCTGTGCTGAGACCCAAGCCTCGTCTCCCAACTGTTCTTTTCAGTAAAAATAAAAAAAATAAAGGGGACCCCCCGCCCCCACTGGAGCTGGTCCTTCTCTCAGTTCATGGGAAATAAGAAATCTTTTCAGTGTTCGTGTTCGTGGAACTTTCCACAGGCCAGGGTGAGATATACGATTTAGCCAGCTTTTATTCTATGATAAAACCGTTATGCATTTTCTTAATAATTTTAGCATTGCTCACTCATTCTTTCTTTAATTGCTTTCTTTCATGCGAATAATAATAATAATAAAAAAGAGATAAAAAAGAACTTCCATTCAGTAATGGAACATTTTCTTTAATCCCGTAAAGAACTAGTGCAATGGATTCATCGATAACATTTATAGGCATGAAATCCATTCTTCTTATAGTCAAAACATTCCAGGTCGCTTCTTTGTGGCTAGTTTAAAGCTGTTACGTGAAGTATAATGTGAAACGAAAATGCCTTAGTCTAAACATGAAAAGGTTATATTGCATTACATCTCCACGGCTCTGCGCGACTTTGTTAGTATCTGATTTCAGGATTCCCTGTTGAAGACCCTCTGTTGTTTTCATTTTGCCTTTTTCTCTTGGACTTTTGAGAGTCACGGTAAATAACTGTTTAATGTAGATATTAATTTAATCTGAAACTGTGCTACCCCTTATACATTTAGGAGTTTGCCTTCGTGTTCTAATGGTTGACGCGACAGCGAAAAATTGAATGTGAACCAGGCTTAATCACGGTAATGATAGGAGCTTTTTTCAGGTCTTAAATTTTCCTGTCTTCAGACTTCTGCCTTCAGGGCTAATTGGGAAGATGCAAGTGTTATACAGACCCAGTCACTCCTCCTTATATAACTACAGCTGTAGTCTTCCGACGGTATGAAACAATTCTACATGGTTCAAGTTACAATTAAGCAACTGAACTTTTCAGCAGGCACTCTTTCTAAGCTGCACAGTGTTTTATAGCTGTTCTTTTGATGTGATTTATTGTTTTAAGCCAATCATGCTGTGCAGCATTTAGCAGGTATATATTTATTAGATATTGGACCCAATCAGCTAGACCTGAGAACCTTAAATTGAGAAGATTCCTCTTTTGTTACTACTTTTTTTTTTAATTTCACCTTTGTGGGGGGCCGTGAGTGATCATGGTTGAAATGTACCCATCAGGCCAACTCAATACTATATATAGAAGTGATGTATTTCATTGGGTATGCGACTTCAAACGTAATGGCACCTTTTGCCCTGGTAGGTTATGTTCATTGGGTCAAACATTGCTCTAAGGTGAATAGGTTCAACTCCTGCTGAAATAATGGGAGTGCACCATTGTCAGTGAAAGCATACTGCGTCCTGGTATCCACACGCATACAGTGTGCAGACGTGGCCAGGACCTTCAAAGCTGGCCAACAAGCCAATGGGGTTCTGCAATACTGGGGACTTTCTTCACTTTTCAGACTTGGATTTTAGATGGTGCTGCGTACGTGCCATCTGAATGAGGTCTCTTTTAACGTACCTGAAGTTGGGCACCCAAAAAAATCAAGGACTCGCAAAGCCACTAGTCACTTTGTTTAAGAAAACAAAAAGAAAAATCATATAAACCACACCAGTGTCCCAGCCTGAATAAATATGTATCAGTTGCCAGGATGCCGCATGTCTGTTTTCAAGGCATACACAGCATCTGAGTAGTTTGTAAATTATTTTAATTTATTTTTCTTTTAGAACTTTTAAACTCCATCACTTCTGGAAGGGCTTGTGGTTCTTCATTTGCATAGTCTACATTTTGACATAAATTGAGCTCAATGTGGGGGGGGGGAAGGAGAGTCAAATTTCATAAGCAAATAAAACAGCTCGTGTGAAAACCATTGGCTAGTGATGGAAAAATATGCAACTGAACTGAGCCTTTCACTGGTTATTTAAGTAAAACAAGGTCCCCTTAATAATAAACATTCCCATCTTCAACTGCATCACATACACTAATGGAAAATCTTGGCACATCTCATTGTATGGGAATAGGAGGCAGAGCTGGTGAGGACTTTTTCCTGCCATCCTCTTGCCAACTGTACATTCCATCTGACTGAGGATTACTGATAATTTTTGGCAACTTCATGGCTACAGAGGACTCTTCTGTACAACTATTTATTTATCTAAGAGTTCAGGAATTTATTTTTAACAGAGCTTTAAAAATGCTGTAAATATGAAATATGCTAATGGTATTAACAAAAGGGCTCCTAACCCAAACTCGTTATGCTGTTAAGCACAGTTCTGGGCCAAGAGCCTCAGCTGGGGTAAATCAGTGTAGCTGCTCTGACATCAGTGGACTCAAGCCAATTTTACACTAGGTGAAAATCTGGCCTAGTGGAGCAAAGTACTCAAGTAGAGGATCTCAACCCTCCTGGAAATCAGAGCAAGAAGACTATTTAGTCCTATACATATATTCTTACTAACAGCATCAAGAAAACCCTAACAGGCCCTCTCCCACAACGGAGATAGGGGTCTCACCCTGCATACAAGCACATAGGTTGTATCACAAAGACGTTGCAATCTTAATAGTCAGGATAGTGAAGAGAATCATCATCCCCACGTTACGGTTGGGGAATTGAGAGAGAGAGCAATCAAGTAATTTCTCCAAGGACCTCCAACAAAGCCAACTATTAATTTGGGGTCTCCTATGTCCCAGTCACGAAGACTGACCACAGGACCATCATTTCCTCCTAACGCGACTGTCCCCGAGGATGTCAAGACTAGACCCAGTTGAGAAACTATTGCTTTCTCAGGAAGGAAGAAAAAATAACAACTTTTGGTTTTCAGCAACTGAAAAGTTGAAGCATTGCAATATTAAATGCATTCCCCTCCCCCACAGTTTTTAAGATGCTGGAAACCCAATTTTATGGCCTCAGAAGTGAAATTTCCCATACCAAACAGTTTTGCTTGAATTTTTGATAAGCTTTCAGCCACCAAAAAGCAAAAGAATTTTTCTTGAGGAAAAAATGCCATTGAAATTCCAACAACATTGAAAAACCTTTAATCTTCCATTACAACTCCCTGAAACAAAAAGAAACCCCAGTTTTCCAATCAGCGCTAATGTCAAGCTCTTTCATCTTGCCGACAATGAAAATGTGATCTCAAGCATCACTCTGAGCAATGGAAGAGGCCTTGGCCATACCACCCAGAAATAACCGGGGAAGGCCACTGCTATAGGGATTCATCACTGAGTCACAACCTTTCCCTGACTCTTCCCTTCTTAAAAGAGTTGGTGATTTTCTGTGGGCCTATATCAGCAGCAAGTCACTTCCTTCCTTGTGCTGACTCAGTTCCCCTGGCTGATAAGTTTGAGGCATGGGGGGAGAGGCTGGAGGGGAGGCAGACAAAGCTTTGCCTATTCTTGAGTCCATCCCCATGCACCTTCCCTGGGGAGAGAAGGTGCTTATGGCCCCAGACACAGGGGCCAGAGAAATATATGGGAGTTGTTATCACCGGAGATGTAGAGTCCACTGTCTTGTCTGCATGGGAAAACCGCACCAGTTCAACAGGTCATTATTAAGTAACACTAGCGCAAACCTAGCATGTGGACTCTCCGATTTCAGTTTACAGAGGATTGAGTTCAGAATGCAAACCCAAATGGCTTAAGGTGAACCAAACAAAGCCATTCATAAACTGAAAAGAGAGTATCTAGACAGAAGGCTACACTGCTGAAACACCTTTGGTTGCTGCGGTGCAGCAAATAAGTCTCATGTCACGAGTTGGCCTGGGGATGGGAAGGAAGGAGGGACGGCTATTTAAAAAAGAAAAAGAAAAAAAGAAAATTGCTCGTTTTAAAGGCTTATTTGTTTTTAAATGTAACATAAAATATTTGTAAAATAACCTGAAGTTCCTTTTAAGGGAAGTTCTCCCTTTGCTAAAATGATCCTTTTTCTAATAAAGTACTAATTTATGTAATCCATAGAAAACCACTGGCACTTATTCTTGCCCCTCTTAAACAACACAGGGGAGTTTTCCTCAGGGTTTATTTTATTTTTATGAGCGGGACTGAAAGTCGCGGCCGCCCAGGTTCTTCAACCCTAACTGCCATGGAGAAAGAGCTCACTCTTGGAGCAGCCCACAGGCTGGAGCTCGGATGAGGCGCTGTCTTTCTATGCCTACATGAGCACAAATTGCCATTAGTCCATTGCAGTCCGTGGAGATCTGCCCACTGGTCGCGGTGGAGGATTGAATCCACTGTATTTAATGTATCGTTTGATTAGGGACCTGTCCATCCGATTCAAAAAGCACATTTCTAAACAATGTTTGGAGGGGGAAAAAAATAGATAAATCACATTTAGAGCTCTTTGCCCTAACTTTTCACCACGTGCCATATCATTTGGCTTCACCTAATCCCCACCTCAATTCACTTTTTATCACTTCTAGGTTAGCCTTGATCTGCCAGACCTGCATGCATGGGGGGATGCATTCAAAGTAAGTTATTCTCCTACCCATCTCTGGGCCAAGCAAGGACCATGGGATAAACCATGACCGTGTCACCCTGCCTCCTGGGGCTTCTCTCCCTGTGGCGCTGTTGTGTGACACTCCATACTCAGCACTACAGGAGAAAAGCAGAATTTAGCCCCAAGAAAATAACTATGAAGTCACGACATTGCAGTGGTTTAGCGATGGGTCCATCTGATATCATGTGCCAGAGCGTGGAAACGCAGCGTGAATACAATGCACAAGAAACGACACAACCCGTCAGACTGCATTGCCGATGTGAACCAAGTGACATAGTCTATCCACTCAAACATTGCCGGAGTTGCCGAGATGGGAGGTTCCCCCTCACTCTCCACTCCCCACTCTTCCTCCTGTATTTCTGACTTAGATCATTTAGGTATGTCTATGGTAGTTCTTTCTGACAAAAAAACTGGAGCTTTAAATTCAAAATGTCATGTGTTATCCAAAAAACGATGCTAGTTTTTTCATTCCTGAGAAAGGACTCACTTCTGCTTTTAACTATAAGTTCCTAGTGATTAAGCAACTCATATATTTTCACACTCGTTAAAAGAAACATGGTGTGTTCACCTTTCTAAGAAAAGGCATCTTGTTTGTAATACTGTAATACATTGGGAACACCTTCTAATTGGCTTCTTGTGCTCCTTGCCAAAAATTCAGACATAACTTTGTTTATTTACACAAGGAAAAAAATAAAACATTGTATAATTAGTCAAGTAACTGACTCCTAAATTCAGCAGCTCGGGGACGTAAAACGGACAAACTTTTTAAGATTCCATTTTGGTTTATGAAATATCTCAATAGGTAACACAGCCTGCATCACGGCTATTGTAGCCGTGCGCTGCTCAATGTGCTGTTTGTGCCGAGATGGAAAACTTTGACATGTTTGATTTTTATGCAAGTCAATTAACTTGTTTTTTAAAACTGTAAGGGCATGCTTTGCAAATAAGATTACTTACTATAAATTATGAGAACATAGAGCTCCATTCAGACAAAAATGCTACACACCCCTTACACATGCATAAGTCTGCAGAATATAGTTCTGCACCCTGACAACCTATTCAGCCGGGGGTAGCAGCGTATTTTGGTCTATTCCATGGGGGCTTCCTAAAAAGACACAAACAAAAGGGGATAGAGACTTAATTAGCATGTCTCTCTACACCCCGCCTCCCTTTGCACCACCCAGTCAATTCCAACAGGCCCAAACCTCTCCTTATGTGGTGAAGGAAGAATTTCTTTTTTAAGTCAAGTCAGCCCACAGCAGAATTAGCAATGGTACATCCCCTTAACCACAGCACAGACAGACATCTGGCCATTCCCACCTGTGAGCTCCACGCTCAACACTCACACTTAAGCCCCGTCTCTTGACTGGCTGCAGTCATTCCCATCTGTTAACATAACATTCATTATAGTTGGCCGCAGCTCAGATCGGACCTTTGCACCAAGACATACGTTTCTTCTCCCGTGCCTGGAAGAAATGCCACGGGGAAACAAAACTCGCACAGTATCACGGCAAAGGAAAATGCCAGGGGTGCTAAAGTCAGCAAGAGCCTTTTCATTGACTTCAGCGGGCACTGGATCAGGACTTTCGTGCATAAGCTGCTGGATGGGGCCATGGGAAGCCTTGTGATGTCGATGCAGGGATTTAAAATACATTGCAAGGAAGAACTGCCCGCATGTACTTGGGGCTTGAAAGCTGTGACGGTGCCAAGGAAAACACGAAGACATTCCAGAGACAAAGTGCGAGTTGGGCACAAATGCTCAGGATTGGGTCCAGGTCCCTTCAACTTCGACACATGCAGAAACAAATGTACCTGTTGACTGCACACGTAAGCCAGGAGCACTCTTCTGAGTAAAGCCTGCAGGATCAGGCCTCTTATCCCTGCACATGGAACAACAGGATACATCATGCCAGCTCATACAGCTGAAGTCCAAGACAATTTGTACTTCTCC
This sequence comes from Crocodylus porosus, assembly GCF_001723895.1. Taxonomy (NCBI): domain Eukaryota; kingdom Metazoa; phylum Chordata; order Crocodylia; family Crocodylidae; genus Crocodylus; species Crocodylus porosus. The sequence continues at coordinate 7,136,898 of NW_017728928.1, forward strand.
CCATTAGTTCTGGATATTAATGCAAGGCACAGGAGTCCACAAGGAAGAGCACTTTGGCCCCCTAGGCAGTTTCAACTGGTGTAAGGAGCTCACTCTTATTTGAGTTGATTTCAGAGCACTGGTCCCGATTCAGAGTCCACAAAGGCCAATTAACACAGTGTAGATAGGTGGTGAACCATACGTTTGGATTTCCTTAGAAACACTGGAATGCCAATAGGGCCCTGAGGTTTTCATATCTACCTGGGTTCTTAAGATAGCTCCTATCACCATAGTATCTGAGCAGCATTGGCTCCAGGAGCGGATGCAAGGGGGATGGCTCCTCTTAGGAGTTGCTTGGCACTAGGTCATACCAGTCATTTAGCATAGACCAAGACCCATATTTAGACCTTGAGGTAATTCCAGGACTTCTTCCTCTTTGCTGAAGTCTAGCAACCAAACTGAAGATGCAAACGCCAATTGAGTTCCATGGAAATTAAGACTTCTTGTTGAGCAGAACCCAACTGCATAATCCTTCAATTGGCTTTGGCTTCATCATGAAGAGTGGCTAATTGGGAATGAGCAGATTGTTATTGTCAACCGCACAGAGCTGAGCTTGGGTGGAAAAAATTAAACTGACAAATACCCAAAGTCTTAACATAATAAGGGACAGTATTTGCTTCTCTCAATGCAGACAATCCTAGGGGGAGGGGAGACGCAGAGCCTCTAGTTCGGTGCCATCAGACTGAAATGTAAGGGGGTACCCTGCTGCTCCAGCCAGGGAGATGGAACATCCAGCCCCCTATCCCTCCTATCCTTTAAATCTTGTGTGCAGTAATCTATTTACAATATGAACATTTACCTTCCCATGAACTTTTCTAGGACTTTAAAATATTTAATGCGTCTAAACTTATCTTCCCCATCCTTACAGGGGATGTGTTCATGAAAGCTAGAATGTGCAAATGCAGATGGCTAATATTAAGTCACTGACTCCATAATCACATGGGAAGACAGGAATTGCCATGGCGGATTGCTGCATCTAGTCCAGTATTTGGTTTCTGACAGGAGCCTGTACCAACTGCTTTGGAGGAAGATGCAAAAACCACAAAGTGGGAACTTAGAGAAAGTAGTTTCCTAACTCCTTCAGAGAAAGAGGTTCACTTATGGGCCAGAAGATGAGACTTTGCCTCTTTGGATATCCTTCCACCTGACTGAAGAATTTCTGTATGTTCTCGCTAGCCATTTAAATGCCTAGAAAAAATCCTAAATCCTTGGGCTCCCTGATAGCTTGTGGTGGTGAGTTCCACAAGTTAGCTGTGCATTATGCAAACAAGCACTTACTTGGTTTTAAAATGGGCAATCTATCACTTTCTTTGAAGGCTGTAAGGAAAAGTAGACATCATCATGCCCTGTCCACCTTAGCATGCCTCCACTTTGATCAGATGTCTTATTTTATCTTGCTGGGATCTTATGACCCCAGCTGACCTCCTGCCTTCGGGCGGGGGGCTGGACTCGATGATCTTCTGAGATCCCTTCCAGCTCTAATGTCTATGAAATCTATTAATCTATTTTAGCTTCCCCAGTTGGAAGGTTTTAGCCTATTCTGTCACACCTCTAGCAGTCATCTCCATATTATGTTACCTCTCTTCCGCCTGTCAGCTTTATTCAGCTGGGATCAGCCATGGCTCTCTATAACAATTCAACAGCACCTTTCAGTTTAGAATGCATGCCCCAAAGTAAATTGCCGCATAACAAGTCTACCGCATCCCCCCCCTCAACAATTTTGGATGATCTCAGGAGAGTAAGGGGTTGAGAAGCTACTAAATATATTCAGAAGGGATCCACAGCATCATGGTGCAGTTCATGGATAGCATCTCAGCTGCTTTATCCAACTGTTTTCCATTCCTGCTACAAGCCAAGTATTGAGGTCCATAGAGAGCTTGCAAAGTAATGGCCAGATGCTGTGCCAAAGGGGCCTTCACCTAGGAGTGTGTTTACCACAACAGCAGCTGTATATTATATTGCTATACATACCTGATTAGTAACAAGGGGATCTGGGCACCATTTGTCTAGGTCTTCTAGACAGCATCATCAAAACAGAGCGATATTTATGCAGGGCTTGAATTTAAATGCTGAACTTCAGTTCATAATATGGGAGTTAGTACTTTTTTTATGTCAAGTGCCAATCTGCAGACTTCTGTTCCATTCTTTCTTTCATTGAGACCTTTTTTTATTGTTAAACTATTCCAGGGATTGCTCTAGAAGCAAACTTTGGGCCTGGTAGCATACAATCTGACTCATATATGCAGCCAGACACAGGCATAGGAAACTATCTTCGATCCCCAAGCTTTCAAAAATTGGATGCCAAATTTGTATTGGGACTTGCAGGCTATATTAGCTTGGTTAGAAATCAAGCCAGGACATTTACCATGTCGATATGAAAGGGAAGACATCTTCCAGAGCAGTCAAACTCTTCGTCAAGATACCTAGCATGTCTACGTGCCTCTGAACAGCCATACAATGTCTGGTCAGCTGTTGTTATTGGCAGGGCATCGCTGTGGAAAGCCTGCAGCAGAATCAGTCTCATCACTACCACTATGTGTTGCTATGGACACCATTGAAGAAAAGCAAAATCATTTGAGAAGGGGAAAAAAAGCCTCTTTTCCATCAATAGTGGCAGACACCCTAATAAGTGATCCTGATGGCATGCCAATCAACGGCACAGAGAAAGGCTGAGAAAGCCTGGAAACTTTTAACATTCATAGAAAAACTAACAGCATAGAAATTGAAGTTAGCCTACACAGACACCAAATGTTAATGCTACTAATAAATCAGAATAATACTTTGCTCTTACAGTTCTTTCCACTCGAGGAACAACCACCTTGGGCCATATTCACATGAATAGCCCCATGCTCACATACGGACTGCTTGCCTTATTTAAGTGGAGTCAGATCCTTAGTTTGAATAATTTGGAGTAACTTAATTGAATTCAAGGAGTTTATTTGGTTTTTGAGTTATAAGCAGGGGTATATGAATAGCTAATTTTCTGGTTTGCAAACACTTCTGAAAAGTAATGGAAAGAAAACTGTTTTGGATTCATCCAAAATAAATTTTAAAAACTGACAAAACAAGAAACAAAAGTCATTTTGGGTCAAACAAAAAGTCTTGTTTAACCCAAATCAAAATGTTTCATTTTGATGACTTTTTCTTTTTTTTTAAATAAAACTGAAGGACATTTCAAGAAGATAATTCATTTCATTTTGAAATAGTTTGAATGGGTTTGAAAATATTAACCCTTCCTCCCCTCTGGATTTTCTGTTATTGTTATAACATTAAAATAATTTCAAGATATACCTTTTAATAAAACCAACATAATTAAAGTGATTCAGTGTTGCTAATTGGCATTTTTTGCCAAAGAAATGTCAGATGAAAACTTTTGCTCAGTTTTACTTGCAGGTAATGCTGATATCTTCAGTACTTTCACAAGGCAAGCAGGAGCTATTATTTGAACTGCTCCGAAAAGGAAGTTGTGCAGCTTACAGTAGAGATGCAGAAGACAAGATCCCTGCCCCAGACAATATTCAGTCAAATAACACCCAGACCATAATGAGAGGAGTAGGAAACAGCAGATAGGACTGTGGTTATTGCAATTAGACTACAAGGTCATTCCAGAAAAGGGGACGTGGAGCGAATCTTGTCACATACATTTCTTGCTAGGGCAAAAAATGGGTCTTGAGAGAGAGCCTCTAAGGGAAGATGTGCATTGATTTCAGTAGGACATCAGCAAAGTCATCCCATTACTCAGCTGACTCTGGGCACTCTGGAGGGAAGGTATTATGCAGGCACTGAGAATTTCCAAAAGTATCTAAGTGTCTCTCAGTGGGAATCCTGAGTCACTTAGGCTCACTTGAAACTTTTTCCTGCATGATTTGGCCAAGGTTAAAAAACAAGTCAGTAGTGGAACCAAAATCTGAACTGCTAGTCCTTTGCTTTAGCCTCTTCATCACTCAACAGTCCTCCCAGCTAAGTGGTCAAGCCTGTCCGACCTTCCAATGGCACTGTTAGCATACTATAATCGTATCATAGCAGATGTGCAAACCACCAGAAGATAAGCACCTTCTACTGCTGCCAGCTATTGAAATCCTTGATCAAGTAACAGAGGTCTGTGGAGGGGTGGACTGCTGTCACTACTAACCAGATGAAATGATCAAGGAAATGATTCTGCTCTGTCCAGGGACACACCTCCTGTAAAATCAGCGCAAGGCCCTTTCAAAATGAGTCTCCAGCGAGCTGAACCTTGCAACCCTGGCAAGATACCGGAGATCAGAATGGGAATTTCATGCGTGGGAGAGATGTAGGGGTCAGAACCTGTAGGTTTTACTGTGAAAAAGAGGGCATAGGGTTTTTCACAAGACATGTCCTATAGATTTTTTTTTTAAATACAAAAAATTTCCACTAAGAAAAAAATTTGCAGAAATTTTAATCTTTTGGTCAAACATAGCTTTTGATTTAAAAAAGAAAAAAATATTGACTAGACTTAGCAAAAAGAGAGAGAGAGAGAAAAAAAATCAGTCTGGTGACCACCGGCTATTGCATCACCCTTTGCTATTCCCTGTGACCAAGTCACAGCAATAAAGCATTGAGGTGCGTGTGTGGAAGATACAGATAAAATCTTCAGTTGGTGTAAAATGCTGTCATCCCACTGATATCAACCGAGTGATGTCCATTCCCATTAGATATGACCTCAACTAAAGTTTCATTGGCTTAAGTTTCTTCTTGCCTGTGGGAAAATGCTAGGCTTGCTCATGGCCTCACAGTTTTAGTGGGATCAGACTAAGAGGTTAGGTGCCTCAAGGTCTCTGATATTCAGCAGGAGTTGGGTGTCTCATTCAGATAGGAATCAGGGCCTGTGGTAGAGGTAATATCTTTTATTAGACCAACAAGATTTTTGCAGAAAAGTTTCTTTAATTGCAAGCTTTCGGGCACAAACACCAGCTAAGTACCGCTTGCCAAGAAGAGTTTTCCATCTATTGACTCCTCTTGTGAAATCCTATGAAATATGAACTTTCATTTCTACCCAGGAGAACTTTTACAATCTTTTCTTCGATGCCTGATGAAGGGTGTTTGTGCCCAAAAGCTTGCAATTAAAGATTTTTTTTTTTTTTGCAAAAATCTTGTTGGTCTAATAAAAGATAACACCTCTACCACGAGCCCCAATTGCTTTTTCCCCTAGACCAATACGGAGACAGCCTGGATACCTAATTGAGATAGGTGCTTTTGAAAACTGACTGTGAACAAAATTAGGTCAAAATTTTCCACACTTGGGTTTTAAACCTTACCTCCTGACTATTATAGTCAAGCATGGTGTAAAAGTGGATGGTGTTTTGAGTGCTGGGACTCACTTCTGGGCAGCCTCAGGAGTGCAAACTCTGCTCTGCACTTTTGCCAGAAGCTGCTCCAGCTGTTAAAGGATGGACCGGGGGGGAACCAAGACCACCAGATGCAATGCTGCCACCTCTCTCCCTTGTGTCCTGTTAGCTATAGAAAAAGGGTTGTCTTCTCTCTGCTTGCCTGATGGACCATTAGGCTATGCAGGGTGGGGGAAGTGGGGTGGGGGAAGAGAGCTTTTAGTTTCTTGAAGCTACATTTATCCACTATTAGGAATTGCAATTTTCAACAACTGAAATTCAAGCTACATTTTCCACAAAGCTACATTTTTTCCATAGGCACTTGAATACAGAGATGCTAATATTTCAGGCACCCAGGCTTGGAAATGTTGGCCTTAGCGTTGTATTGGCATCGCTCAGAGGTGTAAGAGAAAGAGGAACCTAGTCTGGGTGTCTGAAAGTTTCATTTAGATTGCTTTAAATGAATTGTGGAGGATTAGAGCCTAAACATTTGATCATATGCCACTTCATTAGGCTTACACGCTTTTTTGTTAGTACCATACCTTCAAAACACTGATATTTAATTTCCCAAAAGATACAAGAGAGATTCATGGCAATATCTGGAAACAAATTAGGATAATAAGGTGTATAACTCATTTGAAACAAAGCATAAAAGCCAACCCTACATTTATTTTTTGTTGAAAGAACTTCAATAAGTCTTAAAGTAAGTGTTTCATTTACTGCCACATGCCACACATATATGGCAAACAGCTTATACAAACCACAGCACTCAGCTGGTCCTGGTTAAGTAAATCAGTCCTTTCTTGAACACCCAAGCTGGATTCTGGATTCCCAAGGGGCTCAGTCTTGCAAGGTGTTGAGCATTTTGGCCTGATCCAGCAATGCACTTGAGCATGTGGTTAACTTGAAGCATATGGACAGCCCTCCTGACTGTGATGGGACCATACATGTACCTTACATTAAAGCACGTGCTTAAGAGCTTTGTGGGATCAGGCCAAAGCACCATGCAGGACTGAGCCCAAACACAGCACCAGATACATCTGGCTGGATGTCTAGTATTAACACCATCTTCAGTTAGTTCCTAGACAAGTTTGACCCTTCTCGCTGCAAGACTGGTCTGAGCATCGTGCCCAGATCCTGCAAACGGCTCCAGAGGGGCAACCCCTTGTGCCCTCCTGAAGCCAGGGGGATTCTGAGCAGATACAAGGAGACTGTCGCGCTAAGCAGGGTGCAGGATAAAGGCCTGGGAGCTCGAAGGAGCACCAAAGACATTGCCGATGCACTGTCTGGCTTGAATGTAGGGCCTATTCCCACAAACAGTAATCAAGAAAATAAGCCTAACTTACCTGAGCATCTCTGTGCAAGCCAACGATTTAACTCACGAGAGCAAGACTAGCTGGATGAGGCTGGGCCCTTTTATTCAGAAGGGGAAGTGCCAACATGAAATCCCCTCCATTTTGGACAAGGCATTACAACTAACTTTCAGCTACTCCACCTGTCCCTCCAGCCTCCCCTGCCAATTCCTGCATTTTTTACAATTACATTTGAAATGTGTGCGTCTCTCCTTCTTCTTGCTGCCCAAGACCACTGGGGAAAATGACTATATAGGACAAAAATGAGACTGGCTAGTCAGAGAGTAGTGCCAAAGGCACAAAGAAAACAAACTGAAAAAACAGGGAAAATGATGTCCTCTTTCCCGCCCCCCAAATCACAGTTAATCTTAGGTAGGGCTTGGAATACCAGAGGTTCAGTTTCAGACAGAAGAACGATGTTCACACTGACCCTTCCAGAAACAGACAACTGATTATTTTTTAAATTCTGCAATATTTGGACTTCTTTAAAGAGATGAATTGATTTACTGCTGGAAAATGTGCTGGGTTTCTACACAGGCTCCCCTCTACTGCACAGAACAAGAACAAAACAGGCAATAATGCTGGGAGCCTTTTCTGGCCTAGGCTATTCCATTCAGGGATATGCTTCACATTTGGCACGGGCATTGAAGCCCACATACAGACGGCTGCAGAACTGCGGTCCCTGAAGGCACGACCCCAAATCTGATCTCTGGGTTGTAGCATGTTCTGCCTTAAGTAAAGCCAAACAGCCCCCACCTGCCGTCTGCATGCAGTTATAGCAATATAAAGGTGCTTATACCTGGGTATAACGGCATGGGAAGGGGAATATCTAAACTGGTATGAGGGGTAACAGCACACTAGGGGTTATGCCAATATGACTATATTGATAAAGACATCAAGCCCTTGCCCAGCAAGCATTGCACTGATAGCACTCTCAAATATAGATCAGATCATCTTTTCTGCAACTCCATTAGCTGTTTGGCCTTTGGGCTGATGGTCCCAGCAAGAGCCTGGGCTATGGTGGTGGCTTTGTGATGTGGATGCCCGTTTGGTAGGACCCATACAGAGACCAACAACTTCTTGTGTGAGTCTGCTAAGGCATCAGATGACTGTGGCTTTCAGCTCCTACCTCTGCTGGACTGGAGCCAGTGGCCTAGAGGTGAAAAGCTCTTTATATCATTACCAATCCCCTGAGCTACCCAGTCCTCCTCTGTCATATATGGGCTTTACTGATGTGCATGCGAAGGTCTGCTCTGGAGCTGCGTAACGCCCTGCATGATCCCAGTCCTGCTACTTCCATCACATACTTTCATAGATGCTGGGGTCAGAAGGGACCTATTAGATCACTGAGTCCGACCCCCTGCCCTGGCAGGACAAAGCGCTGGGGTCAGATGACCCCAGCCAGGTGTCTGTCCAATCATGGAGGAAAAACCCCTAAAAAATTGAATGAGGGGGAATCTTGATTATAATCATTTTGTGCCGTTTGGTACTCCAGACTCCCCTAAGGAGGGAGAGGCCTGTGGCCTCCTCGAGAGACAAGGTGCACCTGCGGGATCCAATATCTGAAGGGATGTTGGTTCCCAGCACTACAAAATCTGAAGCGTCTGTTGGAGAAGCCAGATCTTAGCCTGGCTACCAAGCAGAGCTCCCGAGGGAAGCAGCGCGGCATCGCTTGATTGTTGCCCCAAGAAAGAAAGACGCTGCGGCGTGCGAGGACCTAGCAGTGTGAGCCCCATGGTTTTCTGTGCCAGTGCCTGCCAAGTCCCCTAGAAATCGCATCTCCGAGAGAGGTTGCTTGCCTTCCCAGGGGGTTCAACAGCAAGATGCTGGTGTAAAGGTGTGGGGAGGGGGTGGAGGGTGAAGGCAGGTCTGTTTTTTTCTGAACCTACCTAATCTTCATTTGTACATGCACTTTTTCAGTCCGTTCCCTTTAACCGCCAGAGTCTCGCCTGGTCTCCGAGCGAGACAGAGAATGAAAGGGACTCTTCACATTCATTTCAGCCGCTCCCTTAAAAGAGAGCACTGCCACACATTCTGCAGCACTCCCAGCGGACTCGCACACACATAAAGACTGCAAGATCCTTGCGGGTACTCCAGGAAGAGCGTGGCGGTTCCCCGCCCCACTGAATGAACGTATCGTATCTATTCCTAGCATGGATCTACCAGGTGGCATCACTCCCCTGCCAACATACCTTTGGTTTGGCTTCCCTTGAAAGCTATGATGTTACATTTTATCGTGACGTCATGATATTTATTTCAGCTCTCCATGAGGAGTGCTGGCAAGTCTCTGGGCTGGAATATCTTCTTTTTAATAGATCCAAGCTCTCGTAGGCACAGTGCAGACTGTACTTGTATAAGAAAACTCAAGTAACATGAGCCATTATGATTTTTTTTTAAGTAGCCATTGCTGAATATAGGGCATTTCTCTTTAAAAAAAAAAAAAAAAAGTTACAGAAGGGGAAAGCCCTCGCCTAACATTTGCGCAAGGACTGCTAATGCTTACTTCCAAGGAAGATCATTCATCCAAGAGTCTGTCCTCACATCCACCTTCCTCCAAGCACATCCTCAAGAAGCAGCGGTGCTCCTAATTAAGACAGTATTGTGAAGATGACAATGAGCAGTCAAATAGTAAGGTTTCCAAGGGTCAGTTCAGGTGTGAGGACACCTTGTATTAACACTTTGCGCTCTGTGCTTTTCCCAGTTCTCTTTTCCTACAGCCAGCTGGGAGTTTTAGAGCAGTTTCATTTTGGGTCACCTTATCCCGCATCTTAGGGGAATTTATTTCTGGGTTTTCTTACTCTTTAAAATTGTACTTACTAAAATGCACTTTTTATTGAAACTCATGTATTATTTCTGACCTCTACTCCTATAGCGACGCAGTGGCAAAGGAGATGGACTACATAAGGAATTTAGTAGTATCTAGGGGTCTCCATTTAGATGGGACTCTGCTATACAAGACTATATGAACAAGTGTCGTAAGAAAACCTTTTCTAGCAGGATCCATCTAAATAGGCAAGAAAGGCAGGGTTGGAAGGAAGGAAGGAAGGAGTCTCACCCCATTTTGCAGATGTCACAACTGAGAGATTAAGCGGCTCACCCAAGGTCACTCAGGAGGACTGTGGCAGAGCTGGGAATAGAGTCCCAGTCTCTTTCTTTAATCCTCCATAGTGCTTTGAGAGAGTACAAATGTGAGAGAGGAAAGGGAGTCATAGCTTAAATCTCCCCTTCAGCGGTCTCTGGTTTATTTGCTTACAACACCCCTTGTAAAGACACTTTCAGGGTACCCCCCATGAATGGCACCCACCATGCAAATTAATTGTTCTAAAAAGTCTTGGTTTCAGTTGGGAGGATGCCCAAGTCAGGTTTAAAAGCACGTTATAGACTCGACTGTTAAGAAAAAGTTGGCAGTCTTCATCAGCAAGTTTTGAGTTAGCTTATTTGCTAGGATTCAGAGTACTTCCCCTAAAAGCCAGATATTTCAACAGTCAGGCAAGAGAATAAGAAAGCAAACCTGACAGACTAGCCCGTTCCTCCCCCTTTTCTGTTTTTATTCTGCCAGCTGATGGGTTGACAGGACCAAGAAAGAAAAAAAAAGGGGGGGGGGGAAGGGAAGCAAACAGTAAGCAAACAGGATGAACTGTGGAAATGCATCTTTTTGCTTTTCTTGGATATAACACCCCAAGAGTTTATTAATAATAGGGAGCTATTAATAAGAAGGAATATATACTATATGCTGTATCTGCTCACTGATTGCAGGAATACAGTCAGGTTAAAAACAACATGCATGTAGCACACACAGGTAGGCAGAGGCATTTTAAACCTTTAACCAAGAATAAGATGCAGTGTCTGCATGAAGTCCCAGCAGCGAGAGCAGCGATTGCAGACCTCGGCATGACTGGGTGAGAAGAGAAGGGAGCTAGTGGGAATATTCCTTCAGTGAGTTTTGCTAACAGGGGAAAGTACGTCTTATTGTAATCCAGTGACATGTTCAACCTTCGGGGAACTTTTGTTGACATTCCCAAGTCCCTGGCTGCCATCCCAGCATGAAATAGTTTCTGTTCACATAATTCTCGTGTTTACCCGTCATGAAAAACTCTTGCTTTTGGTTTTTTTTTTTTTTGCTTTTTTTTGCAAGTGAAACTGTGTCTAAAAAAATATTGGCCCTGGGCGCAGAAGGTTTTGCATAAATTCATCTGTGATGAATGGCCGATTTCAATGTTATTTGGGTATTTGTCAGAACCTAACAAATAGACATGGGGCCGGCGGTTCAGCAAAACTTTAAAACACCTCAATATCCCCTTTCTTCTAGAAATGCATTACGTGTGTTTGCCCTGCCCTGGAGTCCGAAGGTAGCCGACATTGGGAATATTTTAAATGTGATCATCCATTCAGCATGTCTTTCAGGCGCCACGAAGATTAAATGAAAGAATCATAAGATGAAGGTCTTTAACTTTTAATCCTTTTACAATGAACCCTCAGATAGTGTCGGGGGCAGGGCGCCTCCGAGGTGAGTAATAATGCGCTGTTCCTCTTCGCGAGGTTAATGAATACCCCAAATGTCCCCAGATCTCCGGGGCTTGCTTTTCTTTTTTTGGTGGGGGGGTGGTGAGAAGCCGCGCGGCGGAGGGGCGCTGGGCAGGGACAGGAGCAGGCCCCCCGCGCCTGGCAGGGGGAAGACTGAAGACGGGGCTTTTGGCTGCAAGGGAAATCCAGCCCCGGCTGCAGCACGTGGAGGGGCGGCCCGGGGGCAGGGAGCACGTGCTGCCTCCCAGGCCGGGCACGGCGGAGCGCCCGCGCGCGGCGGGGACACGCGCCGGGCACGCGGGGGGGGGCCCGGCCACGGAGCGCACACAAGCAGCCCAGCTCGGCTTTTAGCGGGCGACTCTTAATCACGCGCTGCCCCCGGACTACGGGGGGCAGCGAGAATAAAGCCACTCTTCCTTGACAGCCATCAAAGCCTTCATCCGCTTCTGTGTGTGTGTGTGTGTGTGTGCGCGCGTGTGTGTGGGTGTGTTTTTAAGCCCTGAAGTCCGTCAGAAACAAAATAACCCCCCCACCCCCCTGCGCGCACACACGTGCAGCGGCAGAGCGCTTCAAAAACTTCTCCTTTATCAAAAAAAATCCCCCCCCCACAAAACACCTTTTATTAAATTAAAAATAATAATAATAATAATAATAATAATAAAAAATAAAGTCACCCACGCACTTCCGCGCGGGGAGCACGCAGCCCCGAGCCAGGACCCGGAGCTCACAAACATACAGCGGACGCGGAGGACTTGCCGGGGTAATACTGACCTTTTTTAATAGTCAACGAGAAGGCTGCCATATATACACACACACACACGCACACATATACATTCTCCTACACGGTACAGTGCATGACAGCGCGGGCGGCGCGCCCCTAGCACGAGCACTTGCACTCCGAGATGATGGGGTACTGGATGGGGATCCAGGCGCAGCGCTGCCCGGCCCGCCGCTGGCACCGCCAGCGCAGGATGGTCAAATGCACGGACTTGGCCGGCTTGCACAGCATGCCCTCGGGCACGGAGCACGACCGCTTGCTGTAGCAGCTGCCCACCTTGACGAAGCGCGGCCAGAAGCGGCTGCCCAGGTCGTTCCAGGTGTAGAGCACGGGGCAGAAGGTCTGCGACCAGAGCCACAGCTGCAGCTTCCTGCGCAGCTTCTTGCTCAGCCGGTGCTTCTTGCCCGGCTGCAGCCCGTCGGCGAACTCCAGCCCCTTGATGTCGCTGGGCATCGCCCCCGAGGGTCTCTGCCGCAGCAGCAAGTCCAGCTCGGCCAGGTCGTCGCCGCCGAGCCGGTCCTCGGGCACGGCGGTGGCCATGAAGTTGGCGTCGAAGTGCCCGCCCAGGAGGCTCCTGAGCAAGGTCTCGTTAAGATCCTTCTCCTTGGGGTCAAAGATAGGGTCCGGGTGCTCGATGAGGTCCACCAGGGGCAGGTTGTCGCTGGGCGCCGGGCGGATGTGCAGGTAGTGCTGGCAGGCGCCCTGCTCCATGCGGAGCCCCAGCAGCACCGCCAAGGCGTAGATGGTGGCCAGGCACTGGGAGTGCTCCATGCTCGGGGGCAGCCAACTGCATCCGCCACCGCGGCCGGGGGGGGAGAGCCGGGCCGC
>NW_017728928.1:7151058-7158043 GCF_001723895.1 Crocodylus porosus
AAAAAAAAAAAAAAGCTGATGGAAAGGGTTAAGATTTCCTATTAATTCCATAGGACTTTTCTGTAAGGGGAGCAGAGGAAGGTTATAGGTACTGTCAACACGGAAAACGGCGAGCAAGCCAGGGTCAATGTGCTGTGCAGGGATAGTACCATTACAAAGTGATCCTGAGTGCTGTTTCACCACTGCAGAGTAATTACTAAAAAGCACCAGAGAAATCTGGCCCTTGCAGTGATATTATAAAGATGAACGGCAGTGCCCCCTGCTAAGATGTGGTGCAAGACTTCCATAAGCGCCCAAGTCCTGTTCTTAGAAGTTTAGTTCTTGGAGCCTGTCTCTCGTGGGACTCTTTAAGTACCCAAGTCACTTGCGAAATTGAGATTTAGGCTTATAAATCACATGCGCACTTTTGAAAAGGTTACATTTTTTGAAAACTACTCTTCCAAGGGCATGCACTATAAACGGGACAACAATCCCCATTTTGTCAAATGTCTTGTTTTCGTGTCCAGTTATCTTTTATTTCATAAATTTAGGCTCGACACCACACTGAGGATGTCCCCTTACTTTCGCTTACGTGCTGCCTACAGGTAGAAAGCTCTACAACCGATATAGAAATAACTGAGAATAAAGAGAAGGCAAAACACTCTGGATCTACATGGCAGGCAGGGTTCAGTCGCACCTGCTGCCACCATTAGTAGTAACAGTCAGCCAGAATTTTATTAGGTGGTTTCCCAGCATCTCCCCCCACCAACCCCTAGAAAATAACATTGCTCATGACTGAAGCTTGGCATGCAGGATCTCAACTTTCAGCAATGGTTTGCGCCCACTTTAGGTTTTCCTATAAATGATCAGCACAGCTAAAGTGAAACACCAGGGGTATGAACACGACAAGAAGCCAAGACATAAAATGTTGCTGTATCCTATTTGAATGGAAAGTGCCAAGATTCATACAGTTCAAGCTACTGCACATAGACACAGCTACTTCTAGAATCAGTCTTGTAAAGAGATCAGGCCAGATCTCCAGCTGGCATAAATTGGCATTGATTTTTGCTATTCATAGCAATTGAGAATCTGGCACTTCAGATCTTAAATACCGGTACTATTGCTGCCCTGTTAGCAGTTAGACTCATGGACACATCCAACAAGTTCTCATGCCAAAGCTGCACTGAGCAGGATGTTGCTTCCCTCAAGGTCTGCATATATCCAACCTTTTCTGCCTAAATTGCAGAAAACATGGGGGGTACCGTGATGTCCTGACTTGGGCCCACTGAATCTGCATGCCAAATGATAGATGAATAGCTGAATGGTGAGCAAAGAGTTATTTTCTCCAGTGAGAAAGTGCTTTATGCAATTAGCTTACTTCTGATGGTGGCCCAAGATCATAGTTATAGTTTCTTTATGCAACAGTAATATAGATACAGCAACAGAGTAGATAGCCAGACCCAGCTCAACCATATTTGTGTTTCATTTTAGTTTTTTTTGCATTTTTTCCCCCTCTGATTTTAGCAAGCACAGTATGCTGCAGGTAACCTATAAAGTTACACAGTGAAGAGACTAGATGAAGGATGTCTTGCATTCAAAAGCTTGTCTAACTTTATCCCAACTGCATTGTTAGTCCAGTAAAAAATACCACCCTAAGAAATCCTTGCCTCTAGTACGTAAACTCACATAAATATGAGTACACAGGCACAAATGTTAAGTCATCCCATGTCTCCCATGGCTAAGTAACAAGGTGCATTTTTAATGCATTATTTTCTATTGCACAATTCCCATAAACGAGTTGTGCCCGTGATCTGTCCACATGTATACCTGTGTCACCATTCCTGAGAATACCCATGCCTGCCATTTCACACACTCATAGATAAGCCATTTCATGACTCCTGCACAGGTCGTGAATATGTCATACATTTGCATTTCTTTGCAAAGGATTTCTGAGAGGCTGGCTTGACTGTTGACTTAGACCCTTCTGCCAATGAAGGCAAGGGCAGATCTCATTGCAAGTGTAAGAGGAGTCCTTTTTGTTACAGACATCAGTCCAACAAAATGTACACCGGCAAAAGTACTTTACAGTCATTTTAAAAACCACGGTGTTTCGAGCAGAGAACCGAGATGGTACAAATGACTGAAATAAACTGGGAACAAGGTGCGATGAGAAAAACAGATTCCACACTTCTGTCCTTGCAGTAACTTACGTGTTAAAATCAATTCAGTGCAGGAGTAAAAAAACCAAATACTTTTCTCCTAACCACTCATGCTACACACTTCCCTTCTGAAAGGGAAGCAGCTATGGCCTGCCCCTGCTTCATGCCCACCGGTATAATTAAGATTTTTGAATCAGAAGGTGGGTTGATCCAGCACCTGCAGACTCTCAGACTTGACCCCTGCGAGTACAATTACATGGAGGATGGGACTGTAACTGGGCATACCTGCCTCTTAGGGCAGGGGGGCCAAGAGCACAGCCCTGTTCAGAACAGATTGGGGCCTGGTAGTTTGCAAGGGATCGGGTGATTTTCTGATGAGCACCTGATTCCTGTAAAGCCTGAAAGAGCTCAGCTGAAGAAGGGGAAAGCTAGAGGAAATAGGCTGGTTCCTGTAGCAGGAGGACTCCCAGGTGGACAGCTTATTAGAGGGACTGGGAAAGAGTTACCAGGAGCAGGGAGCCTCTGCCTGGAAGCCCCTGGGGCAGGGAAAAGCAAGCTGCCGGATTTACGTTGAGCTGTTCTATTCTGGGGTTTGCTGAAAACGGCTTGTGCCATCAGTAACTAGTGCTCCGAGGAAAACTGTGTTCAGACTGTGTGTGGTGTCAACCCCAGAGATGGGGAAACAGGCTAGCAGGCTCCAGGGATCTGTGCTGGCGGGTCTGTTGGCAGTGATGTGCGAGACGGAGGAGAATGCAACTCTCTCCACCACAGCTTTATTGGCTCTGGAGTGTTGACGGTAGTAAAAATGTGTTTTTTCAGTAAACAAAGCAAATACAACTTGCAAGACACACGGGGAGCCAATGTGTTCAGTGTTAAGGTGCCATTTCTACACCGTCACATTTCTGACTGCCAGGGCGCATGTTTGTAACGCACTGCTCTGGAGACTAGTCCGGAGGGGCTGTGCTGCCTGTATCTTAATAAAGGACCCAGTCCATCAAGTCCACTCCAATCTCACTTGGCCTTCTGAATCGTACCTTGCCGCTGATTTGGCAACACATGTAGGAGCCAGTGCAACATCCACTGCCTGACTTCAGTGGCTGCTTTGAATAAAGGCCTGTTTTATACCAGTTCATGCTATATGTAAATCAGAAATAGTAATCCAACTGATACCAGTGGAGTTGCACTGCTGTAAAACTGGGGTACCTGATGGACCTTGAAAGATCCAGCAGTATTTGGACACAATGCTGACTCAGAACACAAGCTGAAGATCATACCCATGAATATTTTTTCCCTGTTGCTATTTTCTCTAAGGTTATTCAAACAGGCCTTCTGTTCTCCTTATCACTTTTCAGTATTTCTTTTTAAAAAACCTCTTTTCTGGGAGTATGGCGACAGTATGTTATAGGCCTATATAAAAGTTATACTGCCAACAGAGTCTACTGTTTTAGTCAATGGAACCAGTCTTATGTGTGACTTATTTTAAATTCCTTTTTATGGCCTTGGACAAGCCATGTAATGGCTTTATCCATCTTTAAAATGGGAACAATATCAGGTGCCAGCATCACAGAGACACTGTAAAGTTTAGTTAGAGGATGTCTCCAAAACACTTCGAAGATGAAAAGTGCTATTTGTGTACTGTACTAAAATATTAGTCAACAGCACAATGCATAAAAAGAAACATTTTAACTATCTGCATTTATTTAAATATTTAGATCCACAGTCCAGCAACATCTCCCATCTGAACTGGCACTGCCATTATTATTATTACTGATAATGTATTTTACCTTTCTCCAGGCTTGGACGGCAGGGAGAAGTTATCCCTGTTCTACAATCAAGGCACAGGGGAGAGGAAGCAATTTGCAGACTGCCATGTAGGGAATCTGTGGTCAACCCAGGGACGCAACCCAAATCCTTTCAAGTCTCAAACCCAGTGTGAAGCCCTCAGACCATCCTTCTTTAGTGATTCATTTTCCAAAAAAGCAAAAAAAATGCAGTTTTCAAGATGGATCTTTCAGGCTGAGGTTAGCTCGAAAGATGG
Organism: Crocodylus porosus; assembly: GCF_001723895.1. Taxonomy (NCBI): domain Eukaryota; kingdom Metazoa; phylum Chordata; order Crocodylia; family Crocodylidae; genus Crocodylus; species Crocodylus porosus. The sequence goes on from NW_017728928.1 coordinate 7,155,235, forward strand.
AGGAGCGCCTTTGAAAATATGGTGCAACTCCTTCAAGGGCCTCTAGGTTTTCTAGATTCACACAGATTTTGCTAGTAAGAGGATGCTGTCAATGAATTAGCTAGTAGGCGATGGCCTAGCACTGAAGTAAGCAATTGTGAATATCATCCTTTGCAAAGGGTAAGGGTATTTCAGAGAAAAAAATTCTGCTTTGCAATCCCAATGGAGCGCAGACATAGATGGATGGTTCTGGCGGAGAACCTGCATCTGCAGTGATAAATGGTGTATAAATAACATTTTGAAACTAAGCTCCAAGACGAATGCTTTGGAGTTGAGTAAATTCTGAGATGACTAATGAATCAAAGCAATGAAAATACAAAAAGGAGGAGACCCTCCCCCCAGTGTCACTTACTTCGCAGGCCTCTCTAACAAGGGCTTAAATGCAAAGGCGACAGATCAACTCTTGCTAATGCACACAGCTATCAAAGAAAACAGCTTGCAGGGTTCTTGCAGGCTCATTCCATTTTTCTCATCCTGTCTCATTCCTGCTCTTAAAATACCATGCCACCCAGATGCTCGGCCCATTCTCCGTTTGCTCCAGCATTTTTCCTAAGGTATAGACTTTTGTCTTTGGCACGGGGCTGGTGCATTCATCTGCTGATAAACTGTTTATCTTAGCTTTTATGAGGGCGCCTTGCTGCAAGCCAGCCAGAGACAGGATCCTGGGTGTTTGTCTTTTTTTTAAAGGGTGGGGGTCAGGGAAGTGGAGTGTATTTATACCTCCCCTTGGCTCTATATATCATGAGAGGTGGATTGCATCGTCTCTGTCTCTCAGCAGTGTCTTCTTGCAGTAAATCTGAACCTCTCAGATCGGAGCTTTCTTGGCTACAGCCCCACTTGGCCATCAGGAGGAACTAGCAGAGGGCTTGTTTCCCCCCCTCCCCCATACAGGGGATCTGCAACAGAGTAAACCCAAAGCTCTCCCATCCCCTCCCACCTTCTGTTTTCATGCCAAATATTAACATGGAGTGGAGAAAAACTTAAATGCTAAACCAAAGCCGGTTAAGTGCCCCACAGTTTGCAGACAGGTTCATCCTGGTGATGAAGGCGGGTGGGAGAACTGGCAAAGATGAAGCAGAAACCAGGATTTTTTTTTTTTTTTTTAAAGACAGTTTTCTAAATATGACACTTACATTTAACAAGCAAGGGCTCCTCACTGGGATCTGAATTTACACACAGGCAGCTTTGTCTAGCCAAACAAACTCCTTGCAGCAGCATACATATGTAAGAGAGTTAGGAATTTATTTATTTAGCCCCTCTCCTTAATAAGATACATGCCTATTAAGAGAAACTAGTCTAGAGGTTTGGGGTTTTTTTGTATTTTGTTTTAAAGGCTAAAGATAACAGAGAGCAAATGGAAAGAAAACTGAAGTGCTGTGATTCATTGAGGCCAGCTACTGAATAACCCTAATACAGAACATTTCTCACCTCTGATATTCAGAAGGGCCTCTATGACCTACTCGCATCAGCGGAGCCCTTGAACCATTTTATTGCTAATTGTCTAATGCCATATGATGGATTGCTGGGTAACAGAAAATGACAACCCCTTTTCTCTCAGCTACTTCATTTTCCTGACTCCAACGGAGGTGAAGAGAGAAAAAAAAATCCCATTACACCACATTGAGCCTTCCGGTTTTAAAACACAGGAGGAAAATGAAGTTTTTTAAACCACAAAGTAAGTTCTCCAATCCACACACAAGTTAGCAGCTTCTTGATCAGCCCCCTGGACCAACTTCTAAGAGCAATGGTTTTCAACCTTTTTTCATTTGTGGACCCCTGCAAAAATTTTGAACAGAGGTGCGGATCCCTTTGAATGGTAAGTGTGGGCATTCACATGCTTGATTCATCATAGTCATCTGCGGTGGACCCATTAGACAGTCTGCAGACCCCCAGGGGTCCACAGGCCACAGGCTGAAAACCACTGTATTGGAGGGATTTTAAACCATCTGGAAAAAGGCAGTATTGCAACATCTGATAGGGAAGGTTTTAATGCTTACCTGAGAGCCATGTTAGGGCACCAAAGCATGTGCCTAGGTCTAAAGTCATGAGACAAATTCTGTTCTGGTATCAATCTGGAATAACGTCAGTGATTTCACTGAAATTCCCCTGGATTTTCATTGTGGTACTACAAAAAAAAAAAAAGCAGAATTTGGCCCAACATGTTGAGGAAAAAACAAACAAACTGCATTTCTTGTAGATTAGATGAGTAAAAGGCAACAGAAGAGAGTCCATAGAGTAGGGATAAGGTGATGATTTACTAACAGACTTTTTTTTTTAAGAGACTCGTAGAGAATTTGCGAAGAAGGCTAAATCTTAACGACTAGAAAGGGATTAACTTGGAGCTCTCTTCTGGGGGGGCTGCACTTCGCGTGTTCCTAGTCGCTCCACTTTTGCCCCTTTAAAGGAATCTGATCCCTTAAAAAAACAAAACAAACAAAACCCCCAGCGAGTTGAAAGGATCAAGCACATTTTCAGACACATTTCGTGCCTAGCATTAGCCTCTGCTCTTCTCACAGCCAGGTAAGGGGCACCCAGCGTGAATTTCCCAAGATTTAGCTGGCCCGCTAAAGTGAAGCGAACAAAAAACCCACTGCCGACAGTTTGGTTTCGGCTGCAATTGGTTTGATGGTCACCTCGGAGCAAATGGAGGTCGAGGTATGATGGGGGAAGAGGGAGAAGGGCGCTGACGTTCAGTAGGGCTGTGGTCAGGACCGGACCTTCCACACATGTGGACAAGCTCCCCGAGGGGTTTCTCCTGGGCAGACAGCTT
>NW_017728928.1:7158829-7187305 GCF_001723895.1 Crocodylus porosus
TGTCCCCCAGCATCTGCCCCCCACCCCCCAGCATGCGTTCCCTCCAGGCCGGGCCCTGGCCTTGGCCCGCCAGCATCTGCCCCCTCCGGGCTGGGTCCTCACCCCAAGCATGTGGCCGTCCCCCCGGGCTGAGCCCTTGCCCCCTCAGGCCCTGTGTCGTTGTCCCCGTGCCCCCCACGGCAGGCTGGGCCCTGCCAGGCACGCAGGGCTGGCAGGTAGGGCACCCAGTCCAACCCCCTTTGGCCCGCAAAAGCCCTGGAAAGAGGGAGGGTCCCCCTGGCAGCCTCCAAGGAGCTTCAGGGAGGACCACCCTGGGCTCCATTTCCCCCTTCGCCTGATTAATTTCTTCTGCGGCACCTTAGGAAGGAGCCCAAGGCTTCCATCCATCTCATCGCTGTCAGTTTTATTCATAGGCATGAACCGGGGTAAATCACTCAAGCCTTTTGCGTGCCAGGGCGGTGTGAGCCATCAATGAACATATTTTTCAGCTCAGAAGGATGAATATAATCTGTGAAGTGTTTATGGATCACTTCAGTGCCCAGCTGGGTAAGACATCAGACTATCCGTTCAGTTGTTGAAGACATACATCCAGAGATGCACCTATAAAGCACGTCCAGGACGAGAACAGTGCTACCGAGCAAACAGGAACGCCAGCCCAACCTCCTCGAGCAGGGGTGTCAAACATACAGCCACCAGCCGAGGTGAACAGCGACTGCAAGCAAGGGGCAGCCTAGTTTTCAAGTCATTCAAACTGGTATTTGATCAGATTTAGCTCCCTTGTGCCCCAGTTTTGAGAGGAAAAAATCCTTTTCAGAGCCACCCAACTGAAACAGGCACCCAGCCTCTATTCTGATTTCTATTGCAGTGATGTCTAGAGACCTTCTCTTTACCCCCACCCATCTGCATCAGATAGGTACAGGAAAAAATAGACAAGGCAGAGGCTTACAGCACAGAAGCAGAAGTTTAGGAACAAAGAGACTGCCTACAGCTCCAAACTTTGTCTGAGACAGTACCAGGAACTGAACTAGATCTCCAAACTCTAGGTAGTTGTTCTTCTGCCCTTTGCAAGCTATTAGCGCTGGCAGGAACTAACTGCAGTGGCCAGGACTCGGAGGAACCACATCTTTTCATGGCAAATGACGAGAGTACACCGTTACAGAATAGGAGCATAACTGTGAGAGCCATTATTGCTATTTCATTCCCCAATGCGTACACAATACCAAGTGTGGTCTACTAGGGACAGCTTCATCGAGGGCTTTGGGGAAAGAATGCAGCAGAGCCTGTACAATCTGGTGCGCACACCTGTGCAAATGTTTTATTATCCTTAGCATGCATGCCCAAATCCTGCTCCAAGATTATTTCACCGAGTTCCGCTTCTTTGGTCTATAATTCGTTTTGTTCAATCAGCTCAATATATTATGTGCATTGCTGTCATGGCCAAAGCCCATGCCAGCTGTCATCAGAACCCTGTTACATATTAGACATTATGCAAATGCATAGCAGGAGACAATTTCCGTCCATCATATGAGAGAAAGCAGACAAAAGCTGGAAGGGCAAAATGAGGACACAAAGGAAAAGTAGTTGCCCAAGGACACACAATTCATTGGTGGAAAACTAGGAATAAAGAGGTTGTTTAGACCATGCTGCCTCCTAGACCTGACACTCATGTTTATCTCTGGAGTGAGATGTGGTGCAAACATATCCCAAACCAAAGATGTTTGGGAGAGAAATCAGAGCCCATGTTTCTTCCTAACATCCCTTTGAATTTGGATGTGTGCTACAGTTTTGTACATGTCCCAGAGGCATCTGTATGCAATCCTCACTTTAGCTACCTTAAGAGGAGTTTTCATCAAATTAGGTGCACAAAGTGATCTTGCATCAGCTCTCCAAGGGTTTAACCCAGCTACGCGATTTGCACAAGTGCCTCTGAATGGAAGGCTGGGTGGCTCTTTATTTAATATAATGCCAGATCCCATGGATGTTGAAACATTCTCCCTTAAACACATCTCGCCTCCCAGACTGATCTTGGAACAACTTTCTAAGTTCATTTCGTGACAATGGGAGTCAGGCGTACATTGGATGGGGAGGCGCAGCCTGGTCTCATGGAAGGGAAGGAATGACAGGACTCCCTACTGATCCCCATGGCAGAAGGATCGGCTCTTGCTGCTTGTGAACATAGAAAGGCGCCACATGAGAAATCCTCTGGAAGCAGGAATGAGGGCTCAGCATCCCTTTGGAGCTCACTACTGGGAGGATTATCGGTGCTTTGAGTGAGATTCCCTGCTGCTTCCTGCCTGGCCTCCCAGAGTAACCCTGATTACATTACCCAGCAGAAGACAAGGGCTGGTACTGTTTAGTAGCAACCTCTTAGTTTTCGCTTAACCATTATCCTCCTAGGGGCTTCTCATTGTTTTAGCTGAATGACTGCCGAGTCCAGAGGGATGATTATAACATGGAGGACCAGCAAGACTAGAAAACCCAACATTCCTCATTTCTCTCCCTCCTGAACTAAAAGGACCTCTCTTCCATAAAGACCTGGTGCTTCAAGTACAAGTGTTGGGGGTAGAGGATTGCTGGACAGTGCCCCTAATGGACTTCTAGATCCTCCTCTCATCAGCAAAGAAGGGACAGTAGGAAAAGAGGCAACCGAAGGGTGTTGGTGAGGGGGATGAGTGACAGTATCAGCTTTTTAAGAGAATTTTTCTTTCACCTTCTAGGAATGTGGCGTATCCTGGGTAAAATCTTCCATGCCTACAATGACCCACCATCCCCGATATCAGGGGTGGGCAATTATTTTGGGTAGAGGGCCGCTTACTGAGTTTTGGCAAGCCATTGAGGGCCACATGGCAGGCAGCCAGGGGTAGATATATATTAATTTTCTAAATTTTTCAGGGGCCCTGTGGTCTGGATAGAAAGGCCTGGCAGGCAGCATCTGGCTCGTGGGCTGCATTTTGCCCACACCTGCCCTATATGAAACAGTCTTTAATGGCATGCCCATATACTATTCTCACCCACCACCTCCCAGCTTTAACAGGGACCTTACCTCCTAAAGGCACAGGCTGGAGATTGCGGTTGGACTGACCTGGAAGACTGTTGTCAGGTGGGACCTTGCCTTATTTCTTGCAAAGGTAGGGACACGTGCAGTGATGAAGGCGGAGGGGCTGCAGGAAGACAAGGAGAAATGCCGTATTTTGGGAAGCTGGGCTCTGTGCTGCAGTGGTAAGTGAAGTCGGACCATGTACAGGTGGCCACTAATTGCATGTTCCTCCCTCTCCGGCTGCCTAATGTGAAGCACCTGGAGCAGCCTCCCAACAGCGCTGCGGGCTCAACTGCTGCAGAAGCCAAACGGAGCTGCTCTTCAGATATAGGAGGTATTGGGACAATGCCAAGGATTGTGAAAAAGTAAGGTGCTGGGTGAATGCTTTTATTTTAGTTGTTGTGTGGGTCAGTTCTCTGGCTGTAAAGTGGGGATAATACTGCCTCCTCTTCCCTGATACCTGAAGCTAAATTCATAAATGCCTGTGTCTTGTTTGTGTTACTTTGGTGATTAGGAGCTGGTGGTCATAGGCTAGGACCCTGTCCTGTTAGGTGCTGTACAAATACAGAATAGAAAGAGCCCCTGCCCCACAAAGAGCTTATGGGTTAAGGACATGACAAGGGGTGGATAGTGCCTGTGCACGTGCTGGGAAGATGTACCGAGGAGACAATACTGGTCAGCATACAAACAGCCTCATACAGTAGAGCTTTAATGAAGGGGATTTGAAACATCCAGATACTACAGAGAACCCATGAACAAATTATTAATAATTTTGCATTCTATGCAAGGTTTGACTGGCTTGTGGTTAATAAGAGCTGAGGTCACACATTGAATAAGGATACAAGAAATAGCTGAATATCTACCCGTACCTTAATGAAGCAAGGGTAGTGTGTGATCACATAATTCAAGGCTATCATAAAGCAAATGGATGAAGGGTCTGAATGACAGTAGCATGCATAATCTTAATTTGTGCACTTATCAGTGTTTGACCGTGCAGCCATAACATATGTTAAATAGAGGCTTTCTGGATATAAATTTCTTAGTAAAGACCTCATTTGTCTTGTCCTGTCCTGTCCCCCCCAAAACCCTCAGGACTCCATTGTTAGGCACTGCACAAAAATAAATAGTAGCAACCCACAAGTCAGTTTATACCTTGATCAGGGTTCTGATAAACCCACATAAAGCCATTTTAAATTATGCTTGGATATTATATGGAGATAAAACAGCCATTCAGTTTATTACATGTCAGATTTCTGTGGCTTAAAGCTCCTGCAGGGAAAAGGTAATATGAAGGCTAATGATACGCCATCCCCGCTAGCGCGGGCTGGGGTTTGGACCACATGAAAACTTCATATTCTGTTATTACCCTCACCACTCCAGGGCCCCATCAGAAACCTGGCTTCATTTTGCAGGCACTTACACAGCCAACCTCAGCTAGAGCTAGCTGCCCCAGGTCTGCAACCGTGGGAATTCATTCTGCGCTGCAACTGCTCACTCAGTATAGGGGGAAAAAATGCTCTGTGGGCCAGTTCTCCTTAGGATGTGTAACTCTGTTGTGTCTATGGTTCAGAGCAGAGTCCACAACATAAACATGAGGTCGCAAGGACCAGCGAGGGAGTATTGCAGTGAGGCTTGGGAGATGTCGGATGTGCTGATAAGCTACTCCTGACCTTGAGAAACTTGCTTCATTTTCTGTGCCTCTGATTCCATGTCCTGTCTCTTGGGTCTGTTTAGACTGGAAGCTCTTCATCAGGGGAGAGACCATCTTGTACTTTTTGTCTGTACAACAACTATCCCAGTGGGGCCCTGGCTTCAGATACGGTCTTTTATATGCATTACAGGGAGCATCTAAACAACCCATTAATGTGTCCCCATCTCAAAAAGGGGGAAAAAATTGAAACTGATATTAAATCACTGGCAGCAGGATTCGGACTGGTTTGATTAATAATGTTGCAACAGGTAGAAGACATAGCACTTAATTGCTAGGTTATTCTGTTATGTGATAATAGTCCTGAACTACGTGCACAGAGTCAAATTTCCTATTAGTTCATAGACACATCTGCTAAGTTTTACAAGCAGGGGTATACTCTAGCACCCTTTGAGCAGGCTACCTCCAGAACTGGAAACCAGCTAACTGCATTTGCATAGTATGGCAGGTGGGCTAATGAGCTTGCTTTCTCCATGGTGCAGGTCTGGCTTCACTGCTGCCCCTCCAGGAGGTAGCCCGTACAGAGAAGCGCAGCATTTGGCATGTGCCGCTGTCCTTGGTGGCAACACTGTGGTGGAGGCCTGGCTTGTTTCACTGAGCAAGGCTTTGGGGAAAGTTTCCCCATACTCACGACATAAAAAGACTCTATTCATACCATTGTGTTTATGGTGACTCGATTCATCCCATTGTGTTTATTACCTGCACGGATGATTGCATCCAAAGAGCTCTGCACTTTTTTTCAGCAGAACTGTATAACGTTTTGGGCAGGCCCGGTGTTCAAGCTGTCCTTATTTGAAAATGGAAAGAGCTGAAAGCAGGGGACACAAATCCGTGGATCCCAAGTGCTTTTTCTCCCTGTCTGTCACTATTGTGAACATGCCTGTTCCACAATATATTAATTTTCTTTTTAAGCCCGTGGTGCTTCCATTTAAGTAAGTGGACAGAGGTCTAAAAGCAGGGGTTGTGGTTGACATCGGAAGAGGAAGCAAAGGTGAATGGGGCCCACACTTTAGTCTCTGGCTTTGAGATTTGATGTTTCAGTGTTATTAACCTATTTTCGCTTCTGGAACGGACACCGATACAAGTGCCCTGGGGAACTGTGCGAGGAAAGGGAGATTAAAACCAAGCAGGCAGAGACACAGGCACGTCTATCTACAAATATCTACTGACTGGTTGATGTGCCCTCTGCTCTAGACATTTCAGGGGTCACTTCCAGCTGGAGCTCTGGCTTAGTTCTGGCTAGGCCAGCAGTCCTTCTCCTCTGGGTTTGGATGGATTTTGGGCAGTCTGGAAGAGATCTGTTTGATACCCCAGTGTGACCAAAATGCTGTTGTTGCTCTGTAACACAATAAACAGGTCTCTCTCTCTCTTTCTCACATTTATCCTGGAATCCTTGAGTGAATCAAATGATACTCAGTGGGCTGGATTTTCATCTTCATTACACTAATTGTATATATAAAATGGAACAACTTGGAGGAATTGTTCCTTATGTGTTGATAGATGTCAAAGAAGAACATCCCTTGTAATAACTTCTCTTTCCAAGGATCTAGTTCTCATGTAGTGCTCTCCCAAGCAGAGGCCTCGAAACTCGTACAAAGGGAAGTACGAGTGGAAACCGAGACAGAGCAGTGCCTAAGGGCGCTCCACAGGGCAGTGACCATGGCATGAATAAAATGTATTTCTCCTAAATCCCAGTCCAGTGCTGTATTCACTAGGATACATATCTAAGCTCTAGACCCTTATGGTGGGAAAAGTAAATCATAGTGCTTTGAACTACTACTTGGGCCCTTTAAGTAATGGGATAGTGCTGGATGGATTTCCATCAAACCGTCAATTGTATTGCATTTTAGGATCTAAAAAAACTCAGTGTACACCAAGGAAAGAGATGCTGATTTTACTTTTTATGTTCAATGATTATATCTGAGATGCTTATTTACAGTAGATCGGTAGCTAAAGATCACAATTGGCGATCAGGACCTCAAGTTGAGGGGGCAGAATAAGCACATACCCTGCAACCAGTCTCTTAACAATTACTCGCATTTCCAAAGGTAATTTGAGAGGCCAGCATGTATTTTAATTAAAAAAACTTCAAGTTCTAAGCTTGCAGAACTCAGAGCTCTTGAAATGGACTGGGGAATCCAGCAAGCAGCAATATATTATGCATAATTTCATTGCATTGTTGGCAAGTGCTGTGGGACTGATCTGTGGGTTGCCTTGGAAATGTTTATGGAAGGGTATTCTTTCAAAATCACTACCCAGCCTTTTCCCTGCTTTCTAGTATACCCTTTTCAGAACAGGAGTACATATGCAGCTCTCTCTTTTGCTTGGCACCTGGACAACTCTCCCACTGTCACTGCCCTGTAGTCCTCTGCTGGCACAAGGCTTCCAAAATAAATGAACGTGTTGTAATCAGGAAAAAAATATTGTGTCCTTGTGGTGTTGATGTTTTTGCAACTCAGCTTCTCAATGGCCACCACAAGTTTAGCTGCATATTTCTTCACAAAAATATGCTTGCATTGGTAACCTGGGAGGCTTCTCATTGAATTGATATTTGAGCTACTTAAATGTTCGCTGCAGCTGACAAAGTGCTGTTGATGAACTTGCATGACTGGGGGGTGGGGGGGAAGAGTCTCGACACACAGCATACAGTTTGCATCTAGGGGTCTCTGTGGCACAGACAGATCTGTTGGCTACAAGGCTGTCCAAAGTGCTAGTAAAAGCCAGGAGCAGATGATAAAAGACAGGATTTTGGCACAAGAATGTCTTAAGAGCAAAGTTATTGAATAGAAACTTTATAGGCCCAGCCATATTTCAGCAAGTAATTAAAAAAAATGTCTACTGACAATTAAGGAGCATTGTGGGAAGAGCACAAGCAGCTATTTAGGAACAAGGAGGGACTCAAGCATTGGATGCCAGAGATATGTTATCTGTGCTGAGAACTGAAGGGCAAGGGAGGGGATTTTCAAGAGCCTAACTCTGCTACTTCCTAAGAGGTCCAAGCTGAATTTGAACCACCGCCCCAAAACCCCCCAACAGCTCCCCTCATTGTAAGCCATCAAATTCCCAGCACATCAAGGTGCGTCTACAGAGCAGTCTTAGCCAGTGCTACTATATATGTGTTGTTACCCCAACCCTCCCATCACCCCCAAGCAGCCATGCTCTGGCCTATCAAGTGCACACGTATTTGCACTCTGACCTCTGTTTGCATTGGTGTGGATTAAACCCCAAGCTGTGCATTAGCACCTATATCACAGTGAGGGGCAGGCCAGGTCACTCCAGTGCTGAGCACTCTCCAGTGCTCAGTTCCTGACCAACTAACAAGTTCTCCCACATCGGACAGGGACAGAATCCTTGCCCCTCTCAGCACATAGACCCATGAGATAAACCCTTGAGTAAGTGCAGAAACAATGAGGACACAGCAACATAGAGCTTTGCTATTTGCACACTTATATTCATGCTAAGCAAACCTAAATGCTCAGCCCCATGTGCCAATCACCTGCGCTAAATTTGTAGCATGAAAATATACCCTTAGGAGTTCTTAAATAGCAACCTCACCCAGAATACAGTACATCAAAAACTAGCTGCATTAGAGACAAGGGGAGGTGGAAGACATAGCCCAACTTCTCCATTGCTTTCCATAGTTTCTAGACCTATTCTTGGCTAGTCCTTTAAATATTATTGGCTATTTTGACAGGCCTTTCCAGCCCCTGGAGCAGTCCAAGCTTGGGAGGATGCAAAAGTAGCTTGCAAATTCCTTCCTGACCCTGGATTCTGTGGTCTGCAAGTTTAAAATCTCAAGCAACTGCCTGCAGTATCATGAACCCAGAGTCTTGCTTCTGCAGCTAATGATGATGCTGAGAACAGACCACCAAAACACACTCTTAAGCTTAAAAACAAATCCCCCCACACAGCTCCATAAATTGTACTCATCAACCCTGATAGGAAAAAATAGTTTTCTCTACTTGTCCTTGGGATTCCATACACTTCTTTTCTGTCATGATGGCCTGATGAAGATCTATACCTTTCTGCTTTTCTTTCCACAGATCTTTGAAGGTCTAATTAGGTAAGTAGTTTATAAAGATGGCTTTCTTAATTTAATTGCTTTACTAGGTCTTCATCTGCAACAATTCAGAATAACTTCTGTAAGATAATTGCAAGGTATGTTCAAGTCTCAAATGGAGCTGACAGTACAAGGCTCTATCCATCTGTACCTCCAGCAGATGTTAGAAGCAGATTGAGAATTATAAATTCACAGACTTCATATAATCTCAGCAGCTTTAGCCTGATCCCCTGCATATAATATAGTCCCAAGAACCTCACCTCAGAAAAAACTGAAGCAAACCCATCCTTCTTCTTGAACATTTATAAGAGAGAGCCAGTTCTGATGTAAAGACTTGAAAAGCTACTGTATGCATTGCCCATAAGTAACATGTTCCAAAGATTACTCTTTTCAGCAGTGATGTGTTGTGCCTTATTTCTTGTCTAAATTTTGCTAGCCTCAGCTTCCAAATGATGGATCTGAAGATCCCTTCTCCCACTTGATTAAAGAGCCACCTATTATCAGAGATCACAGCCCACAAATTATTTTGTGGGGAAATTATCATCATACTTTTTAAGACCATCCCTTGTTTAAACTAACAAGAATGAGCTTCTTAAACCTCTCATTATACAGGGTGCGTTCCAAACATTTGTGTAGCTGTTCATTGAAATTATGATGATCAACATCCTTTTTAAGTTTTGATGCCAGAACTACATGCAGTGTTTCAGTACTGATTTCAGTGATGCTCCAGTATAGAATTATGTAGATTAGTCTGATCTCTTACAAAAGGAGCCAAGTCAAGACAGAATGGCTCAATCATAAATAAGTGACACCTTGCAGGACAAAACATCTAGCAGGGAAAAGCAGTCATTTCAACCAGGATTTAAAAAAAAAAAATGGGTCTTGAAAATCCTGCTGTTGCATCCAGAGTTATGCCCCTAAATAGGCAATTGCTTTGCAGAAGTGCTGAACACCTGCCGGCTCCGATAACTGTGTGAAGGATGCTGCCGAGTGAGCCGCTTAGTTGAAAAATAGATGCAGAAAGGGAAAGGTTTTATTTTTCAGCATTCAACTTGAAAATGCTTTTCCACAGAACTTGCTTGGCTAATCATATGAGGTGCATGAACATTTAGATAATTATGTACCAGGCCACAAGCCACAAAATTAGCACTCTTCCCCAGCTGGTATACCAATAGTTCCAGCTGTGCTGATCTTCTCTATCTTGCATCTTGCCCCCCAGGAGAAAAGGGCATCAACAGCTGGCTAACAATGTTCTCTTTGAATGAAGTAAGTATTCCCTTTGAAATGATTGCAAAGCACAGCTATTAAAAGACTAGCAGTTATTGTTGAAATTGGTAATGCATGGTGCTAGAAAGGCTGCTAGAGAATGGCTGGTATTTTTTTTTTTTAATTGTGATTTGTATTGGAGATATTGGGGGAGTCCAGCAAAATATACTTTAGTGAATGGGAACCCCTATACACATTCCAGCAACATAAAAGCAGTTATAAGTGCTTGTTGCTTTTCTTTCTGTATGCCTACATCTTTGCCCAAGTATTTCCTCATGCATTTTGAAATGGCCAAACTACCAAGGTTATCATGTTAAGTCCAGGATTGTACTTAAATAATTAAGACCTAACCACATGAGTAGTGTAAAGTCCTTTTGAACAGGTACCTCCCCAGTCATCAGTCACCTTTGAGCTCAGCCATGCAAAGAACATTGTTCGATTTAAATATAGGGGAAGAAAGCAAGCTCTGTTTTTCAGGTGCACAGAAACAATTCAGAGTGAAAGTTAACGGTTCCAAACTCATTCTTGGTATTAACCCCATTGGCTATGGCAGAGTTAAAGTGTCAGGGATGAGTTTGGTCTGCTGTGACTACAGCTACTTAATTTAATTAGCATTTACAGTCTAAAGAATCCCATTTACAAGTGCTAAGTAATATGGTAAATATGGAACAAATTATCAGCAACAGCAGGGGAGACTTAAAATATGCATTTTGAGCTGGGAGTAACTCAGAAACCTGTAGTGATGCAATCGCTCCAACAGAGTAATCTTTGTGAGTTTAACTCTGCCAAGAATGTGCACACAAGCCATGTTACAGAGAGGCAGTCTATAGGGATGACACACAGGCTGCCCTCGATTGTCAATAAACCTCACACACAGGTCTGAACTCAGATGGTTTCATAGGTCAGGTGATTCCTAATGACTTGGAGCAAGCAGTAGCAGGCCTGGGTACCCTGGGGATCCAATCCAACGGCTGCTGAAGTCAGTGGAAAAGCTCCTGCTGACTTCAATGGGCCTTGATTTCCAAACAGCAGTCAAAACAGACGCACCGAGTGAGATAGTCCATTCAAGGTGACTTGGCAAAACTTTAACTTAAAGAAAATGAAGTGTGCCCTCCCTGAGAGAGGCATTTTAATTCCCTCTTAAATCTGCTCATACCATGAGGATCCCAGGCAGAGCCAAATGTGCCCCTTTAAGGACAATTATTGCTGAAGCGTAGGCAGGTCTTGCTTCTCAAGAATAGGCACAGATAGGGTCATGGCCACCAGCATCATGAAGACTCCCAAAGTGCTTCACCAGCATCTATGGACGGTGCTTGGAGATCACTTGGTTCATTACTAATGTGGAGCCACGGTGGGGAGGAAACCCAGCAGCTTTTGCCTAGAGCTCTGCGGTGGCCCCCAATGAGCATGCGGTGCCCAAGCATAGGTTTAACTGAGATTTCTTAACTGGGACTGGGACAAGACACTGGATCTCATATTTCTAGCCTCACAGAAAGTTTTCCAGTGCACACCTTGCCCAAAATTGATCTGAATTTCCCACGTGTCCCAGATCCAGTATCCACAACTGATTTGTATTCCTAGGATAAACTCTCAAAGTTATACTGGAGAAAGAGATACCTGTTGCACTATGTCCTGCAAAGACAGCTTCCTCTACGCTCTTTCCTTTTCATTACAGAAGATGCTGTGATCATAGGGGAAGCTAGTTCTGGCTTTTCTCTGAATTCAAGACCCAGGGCAACCCTGTTTCAGATAGGAGGCCATTTTAAATGTGCATGGGTAAGCCACAAAGGAGGACTGCTTTATAGCCTTGTAAAACACCGCAGTGGTGCAGCATTGCAGCTGTCCAGAGAACAAATGAATTGCTGAGCTCTGGGTGCCTGTATGGGTGCTGGGGGGTTTAATTAGAGCAATTCCCAGCCAGCTGCTCTAATTAAAACACTGAAGCATCATGCATATTAAGCTCCCATACGTTTAAAAATGGCCACAGAATGCTTTAACTGAAGCACATTTGATGAGCTTTAGTTAGTGCCCCAGCAGCCATTTTTAAACACGTAGTGGCTTATACACATGATGTGGCGATGCTAAAACATTCTAATTAGGACATGGAACTACTTGATTAATAGATCAATTAGTTGCTTGTATTGCAGTGAAGACCAGACAGCAACCACGGATGGAGTCTTGCTAGTCAAGCTCTGAATATGTATTTTCTGCCCCAAAGAGCTTAGGGTCTGATACTACTTTTCCTTGGAGCTTGAGGTTTTAATATCAGCCTAGTTCCTTGCAAAAGTTAAGCTTTACCAGAGCTGTTGCTAGTTGAAATCAGGAAAACTGATTCCATTTGGCTTTTTTCCCCCTTTCTTTCTATTTTCTTTCCTAAGAAAAATACATGAATTAAATTAAATACACAGTTGTTGAGAGAGATACAACGATACTCTGGCAAAGTCCAACCTGTGGCATCCCTTGTTGTTAGAAGAGAGAGAGGCCTTATCTGTAGCAAATATAAAGCTTTTGGGGCTGCATAGTTACCTAAAGCTTGCTGACAACCATTTGGATTACAAGGCGGGGTCTGCTACGGATCATGTTGATCTGGAAAGGATTGCTGATGACAGTAGCTTTCCCTTGCTGGCAAGCTAACTTGGTCTGTTGTCTACACGTTGCCTATTCCAGACCCTGCAGAAAAGGTACTAGCCTGGGGATTTAGGAGCACTCCCTCATTTCTGCCACAGATTACCTGCATGACCTTGGTCAAGTCACTTGGTTTCCATGAGCTTAGGTTTCTCAGCTGTAAAATGGCAATAGTGATTTTTTTTGTGTGTGGATCTGTTCAATCTATTCAGACTGCAGGTTGTTTGCACTAGAGACTGGTTCTTAGGAGTTGTTTGCAATTGAACTAGAACATCTTTTAGGAAGACATCCAGCCTTCTGTCTTCAAAATGAAACTTTGCTCACAGAAATGGTCAGGGAAAGGAAACAAAAGGGGAGAAGATATGGGCAAATGGAAAATCTCTTTTGTAGTTGCTGAGAGGTCTGCAAATACGTTCACTAGCTCCAGTATAAACTCAGGTTAACACTCTTCTATTCTGGCCGCTGTCTTCATTGCCACAATAATCAAGTCCTTTTTAGTGGTGAACTGTCAAAAACAGCAGAGTTAGTACAGATTTAAACCAACGTAAATTAGAAGAGACTGCGGCCATCTGTATTTATAGTGTTCCTTGAATGAAGAGCTTTATTTTGGGAAAGTATTAGCATTTCAATGTACATTAAGTTGTGATGGGGGGGTGGGGGAAGAAAAGGACTGCTTCAGAGCATGGATAATAGATGAGAGAAAAAAGAGGTTATTTTATTTAAGATAAATGAAAAGTACCCTCTCAACCATCTGTATCCCTGTAATACTGCATGAGTGTCTGCATGCTGGTGAGTCTCCAGCCGGGGGCCGGGGCACCCTGGGGTGCCACCCCAGATCCTTTGAAGCATGCATGTGAGGAGATAAGCAGATAAACTAAACAGATGAGCCAGGCCCAGGCTTGGACAATCTCTCCCCCATACTGCGCAGCCTCTGTGTAAGGAGGCAAGCACTGTAACATCGAGTTTTTGAAACTGGATGCCACTCGGTTCACAAAAGTTATGGAGGGGTGCCTCGAGTCCAAAAATGTTGAGGACCCCTGATCTATGCACACAGCTAATATAGAAGGGAAGGCAGCATATTCTAGCATGCCGTGCAGCTACAAAACTGGGGCTTGATCCAAATCAGCGGAAAGATTTCCTGTAAAGGAGATTTGGATCAGCCTCACCATGTTTCGAGTAAAATAGCATAACGCAAATATGTAAAAAGGTCTCTATGTGATGCCGATAACCTTTGGGTTGACTTTGAGGATTCTGGCTCTTCAATGTTAAAGGCTGCTCAGCTTGAGCTAAAACACCAGCCTGGGTATCTGGGTTCTGTCACAGGCTTATGCACTCTCCTGGGTTGGCCAAGGGAGAGTTACGCAATGTATGATGAGCTCGGCGTGCATTTTTATGCAGCCTCTACCTGCAACACTCATCACAAAGAAGCAGTGTAACACCCCACTTAGGCAAGTACTTCCCTTTTAAGGTAAGGACTGGGATCAAACCAAGGATCTCTTATATGAGGTGCATGACTCCCCACGGCTGTGATCAAGACTCATGCTCAGCCTCACAGGGGTGGGATGGTGTGTGTAAAGTGCTGGTAATGCATGCCAACCTACGGAGATTAGAGACAGGTGGGAATCACACAGGGGCCTAGACGTCCTTATAACAGTATACCCTAAGACTGTTCCTTAAAGGTACCCAACGCTGCAGTCTCTGACTAAGCCCGTGGCACATGAATTTACGCTGGGTGCATCTTGTGCACATCTGGAGACAAGTAGCAAATCAGCATGTGCATGGCTGAGCCCCTGGTTGTCAAAGCGGGATCCCTGGTAGCACCCGTGATGGGAGGTCAGGCTCGATGAAAGAGCCCTAGTCGTTTCAGAAGTAGCACCAGCGCCTCTCCTGATGGGAGGTCAAGCTCAGCGAGCAGAGCCTCTCGTGCTGGCAGCTGAATTCCAGTGCTTGGCCGAGCTCCAGAAGATTAAAATAGACGATCACCAGCCTGACAATCCTGGGGTTGTACTCAAAAATGCGAGTCCTTTGGGAGACTGCGCTTTGCCCGAACGGCTGAGGCACCGAGTGCGACTCAGACTCAGGGCAGAGAGGGATCAGGATGGAGCCGGGAGTGGGAAGGGGATCTGAACAAAACCACCAGGCAAGAAAAAGAGAAGGAGAAAGCATGCCCCAGAAGGGCCCTTTAAAAAAAGTGCCTTGCTAGTTTGGGGCCAGATTCAGAGCAGACATGAATAGCTTAGCTCTGAGTCACTGCAGGTATATCTTGAATTGGCTCTTTTTTGAGCGTACGTTTCAGCATAAAAGACCAAGGGGCATAAATAAACCACCTTCCCTGCAAAACCAATAAAAAAGAAATGCAAACAGTGATAAAACATTACTCTCAGTCTTCTGCAAATGAGGTTTGGTCCTTCAGGAGAGGGAATGAGCACTGTGCAGGTCCAACTCTAGGACCTGGTGAGCCTGGCTGTTTCTCATGCATGACCCCGGAAGGAGATGGATGGTGTGAGCTGACTGGACCTCCCTTTTCAGATGCATGAGATTAAAATAGGCATTAAATAGACTTTTTCCCCCCAGAGTTGAGAAGTACCCACAGCTACCAGGAAACTAAAGGGAGCTGTAGGTGTGGGGCAGGACTAAGAACTAGGGTCATCTGCATCTGCATATATGTGCTTAAATTTAGGATAGAGCATTTGAAGATTTTTGCTTAGAATGAAACTTTCAGAAGGGCCTAAGTGAGCAACAGAAAAGCCGGGCAGAATTTTCCATCCACAACTTATTTTTGCTTGAAAAACGCACATTGGGGTGAAACAAAGCTTTTCATGAATTTGTTGCAGTTTTGGGCTAACATGCCCACCCCTAACTGGAAACCTTTATTTTTGGTATTACTAAAAAAAAATGCTCCTGTTTTCTGATTTGTTAAATATCTACTCAAATTTTATTTTAAAAAGTTCAAAAAAATAAGTTTGATTCAACCCTAAGAATTTTTTCTCCCCAAAATATTATTTTCAGTCAATCTGAAACCTTTTTTAAAATACTTCTTGGCAATGGCAAATGGACCATAAAATTAATTGTTTATACCGTTCTAATTGAGATCACAAGTCCCCTGGACTTCTCAGCTCAATTTCTATAAAGTGGGTTAATCTGAAGGTAGTCAGATATTTGTCAAATCTTGGTTGAAAATCAGTTAATAAGCTGTTTCTTAATTGATCATTAATAAATATGCTTTTTCTTACCTAATTTAACAGTATTTGAAGCATGCTGTTATTAATAAAGACAGAAGTTTTTTGTGTGTGTTGGAAAAAAAATCTTTTATTTAAAGTTGGAATTAAAAAATAAGATAATAGGTTGCTTGGAAGGATGACAGTTTACGTAAGAAAAGATAACACATCTGGATAGAACAACAAAATGGTTCTCTGTTGCTGTCAGAAGAACAAGTCACAAACATGCCAATAAGAATTTGTTATTTTTTTCCCCAGTTGGTTTAAAAGCATTTCAGTATAACAGTGAACGACATAGAGGCAATTATACAACAGCACTGTCCTTCCTCTTCAATAAACCATGACAAACTTGCTGTAAAATTTTGCAAGACTTGTAACGCTCACCTGCATATCTTCTTATGCATAAAAGAAGGCTCAAATCCCAGTCAGCAAAAATGTACAAACAACCATATCCTAAAAATGCATGGTATACGTGCAAGAATGCACTACAGTCATTGAAACACATGCACATGAAATATTCCTTCTTTGTAGTGGTGTTGTTTTCTGGAAAATCCCCTTTGTTCTTCCATAAATGGTTAATTATACATTTTTTGTGTTTAGCTCAGCACAAATGATAAAATTGTAATTGTCAGAGATCGGTAATGAAGGAAGGAGAAATGACCGAGTGACATTTTATGGATATTTTTTGCCTGTTGTCTAACACCACCTTGGGCTCTATTTTGTTACCGTGTTTTTCTAACGTATGAAAACGTCCAAGGATTTTGAGCGGGATGTTGTTCTGAAGCTTGCAGTGCGATAACGTGTCATGGCTGAGATACGGGCACATGCTGATTTCTACAACCATATCTACTTGCACAGGTGCCTGCTAGAAAGAAGTGAATGATCCAGGGCTTAGGGTACTAACCAGAGACTTGGGTCCTGCCACAGGCTTCCTACGTGGCTCTGCAGAAATCATTCTTCCTTTGCCCATTATTTTTCCCCCCCATGCTTCTCCTAGAAAATATGGATAATAAGATATGAAACCTTGTTTAATGCTTCAACATTATGGCAGTGGTGGCCCTGAAAGGGCACGAAATAGATGGGCCAACCCTTCCAGTTCAGAAACTATGGTAAAAGAAACTCGTCTCATGCAGAAATCAATTGATTTCATTATTTAAAAACAACAGTGGTGTTCTCTTGCTTGAATATCATAGGCTTAACCTTACTCCCCCTTCAGTACTATCAGATTAGCATTGCAGTCCTTTCCTGGATCTGTCAGAGAGGTGTAAGGGGAGGATAAGAGAAGTTAAGACAGTTATTTCTTTTTTGGGGCAACTCCCAGGAGATGATGCCTGCCGTCTCTTGTGGCGACAGTCAGATTGTACGTTACACCCGCCGTACTGCTTTGACTGTAGTTTTGCAACGTGATTTAAAAGCCTGGATTCACGCCAGAAACAGTCCGTCTGGGTGTGTTTGGTGTGCAAAGCTGAAAATGATACGGCCCTGTATGACCTGGGGGAAAGAATGATTTTTGCAGAGTCAGTTTGCCATGTGGCTGGATCCCAAGATGTCAACGGACTTGCAGTAATCGTGCCTGCATGTTAGTAGCCGCTACAGTACCCTTCTTCTCTGGAATAGATAGACTAAACAAAAATGCATTTTGAAAACCGGATCCTGAAGCACAGCTCCTAGATCTTTATTCAGGCACCTAAATGTAAGCAGATGGGTTCTCAAAGGTGTATTACATTTACAGTTTTCATTGACTTCAGTGATTTTTTTTCTCTCTCCAGCAACTCGGGCCAATTCTATGTAAGCATCCGAATAGGGATACAGGATCCAAAATTTGGACACCCAGATTTGATATTTTTGGCTTGAAAAGAATTAATTTTCCCCATGATAAGTGGATGGATGGGGTGAAGATCAAGGGCCAGAGAAGCTTCTGTTTGTAACCCATCAGGAGATTTGTGGGACGTTTCTGTGTGAAGATTATACACAAGAATATATGGTAATATTGAGCTTTAGGGTCTATAAAGGTTATCTAAAAGAGTCTGTGTTAGTCATAAGAATGCAACAGCACTTCTCATCTTCTAAAACACAAAAGAACTAGTTTTCCAGATGTCCGATGAAACAAAAATAAATATACCATGTTAAGAACATTGTGATGACAATGATTCACTCGAATAGATCTAATATTTTCTTTTGGTGACCAATTTCCCCCCCCTAAAATAGTATTAAACATCTGAAGTTATCAAAAATACCTGTAGTTTTGAAAATTATTTCCATCTTCTATTTTACTTAATGTACATGCCTCATCCAGAAATTATTAAAGAAGCATGAGTCATACGGTGCTCATTTATTCTTGGTGCACAGCCATCCCCAATACACATATTGATATTTTCAAACTGTAGATACATATGCATGAAAATATTATGTAAAGTTCCAAGATCACAGTTAACACAGCATACATTGTTCATCTGTGTATTTACAAAGTATTTAAAGCACACAAAATTGTGCATTATAATGTACCAAATTTAACAAACACTTGGTTGCATGTATAGCAACAAGTTACAATAAAAATCAGAACAAAGACAACCAATAAACAGCCAAATTGCTATGTACAAACAAGGCAGGAAGCAATTAAACACTGCCTTGCACACTTCACTTATATTACTTTTTCTCTGAGGAAAAAAGCAGCAGTCCTAAGTATTTTTCAATTTAAAAAGTTTGGGACCAAAACCTTCCTCGGGGGCGAGTCTACGTAACTCCCATTGCATTTAATGGAGGATTCATTGCATAACCTGAAAATCACATTTGGTCCCTTTTTTTTTTTTTTAAATGTAGTGTTTTAATTATGCAATATTTGTTTCCAGCACTGGCCCATGCACGGCACAGCACAGCACCACAGTATGTCGTGTCCTTCAGTCCTCACTCAGGCAAAACTCCCATTGACTTCAAGGTGACTTTTTCCTGAGGTAAGGGCCCTGGATCACCTGTGGCTTTTGTCATTTTTAGACAGAATTAATCTATTGGTTTCCTGATTCAATCTTTGGGCCAGGTTCTCAAACTCGGCATTGCAACTTTGGACTTCATGGAGATGCTCTGTGTTATATCACTGGAGAATCTGCAGCACCCGCAGCAGTTGGACCCCTCTTGACTTGCATGGCACGAGATGGGGGACTTGAGACCCAGGGACGGCAGAACATGGCCCAAAGTGACATTAATAGAAATGCAAACACAAAAAAAGAAATCTGTGCAATTTAACAGAAAACGTGCTTGTTAAGTAGTTCACAGTTTGAAGGAAAATGAGTATTAATGAATTAACATTAATTAACATTAGATCAGTTACACACCCCCTGGCAATGACAGCAAAAGGAAAACCCCATCTTTCTAAACAGGAGGTTTTCCATTGCCTCGTAATAAGATAAACTTAATAGCAGTGTACTTCTTCATCATAGGCAGACAAGGTTCTTTGGGTGAATACGATATCTTTTATTAGACCAACTTAAATAGTTGGAAAAAAAATGTTATAGATGAAAAATTCTTCATCATCAGACGACCAGCTTAAAGGCTAAATCTTGCCCCTGCTGATGGTGCAGAAAGGCAGGGAGATGTTTGGGCTTTTCTCCCATCCAAGAAGTGGGGTGTGCCATAAGAGACAGACAATGAATATAAAGACTCACACACAGTAGCTCTGAGGGGACTTGCTCTGTGGGTTAGAAAGATCCCCTATAGCTTCAGCTGCCTGTGGGGCCTGATCTATAATCAATGGTGAAAGGCTGCAATTACTAGGTGGCAGAAGGGATGCCTGCACTTTGCTCCCGCAGCGTGCACTAGTGCTCATTTCCACGGTGTGAATCTTGGGGAATCGTGCCCTGACTTCCTGCAAAGGATACTATGGCCCAGTATCCTTGCTTCTCATCTCTGCCAGCAAGGACAGGATTTAGCCTCATGAATCCTCCTTAGTCAAAGTAGAAGATACATTTTTATATATTATATATACATACACACACACACACACACATACATGTGTGTGTGTGTGTGTGTGTGTGTGTGTGTGTGTGTGTGTGTATATATATATATATAACGATGTGTGTGTGTGTATTTGCGAATAGACTTACTACTTATGTGCTGCTATAGTGGAAAAAAACAGAGACCAGAACTTGATGAAATCCATGTTGTATGAAAATTCATGGCCCTTTTCTAAAAATACTTTTTGCTGATGGCAAAGTTCAACACCTCAGAGCACTCTGAATCAAGAACTTAGAACAAGTTTCCAGGGTGTACAGCAGATTTTCAAATACACTACACCCCTTGTTGTTTGTAAGGCTGCATTGAATTTTTACATAACAGTCATGAGCCATGTGTTTAAACATTTTAAAAGAGTTGACCAGCAACTTAATGCATTTCTTTATAACCCACTGAACGTAAAGATGCACCATCTCTTTCCAAAACATTGCTATTTAAATACTCCAAACATAAAACGTTCAGGATAAAATATTCCATTCCCTTCTTCCCACCCCCCTTACTGGCTCCATTTTAAAATATTTACACTTCAGCAATGAAGTAGTAATTTATAGCTTTCTGTGCGTGTGCCTTTGCTATATGGCAAATCCAATCATTAATTAATGTGTAAAGGTTAATTCACAAAGCAAACACACAAGCATGGAAGATGGATGCTTTTAGCGATAGGTCTTTTTGAGCCAAATTATCAGTGGGTAGACCACCTTCTTGCAGATGCAATGAACTGCGGGTGCCAGTCTCTGTACTTGTCTATCTGGCTGCTAAACTGCCAGCACAAATCGGGAAGTTTTAGATCTACAGCTGTGAAGACATGGATCCACATAATTCGTTTGTGGGTACACAAAATGAAGGCACATTTTTCTTGCATCATGCCTGCAAACGGAAAAGGGGTGGCCCAGGTGAAATTATACTCCTTTGTGAAATACTTCAAATGAATAGGGTACGGTTGGCTTTATGGGCCAGGCACAGACATTACACTTTTACTGGGATAAGTGATCAGAAACCAGTTTACACCCATAACAGAACAGAAGTTTGGCGCACAGATTGGTTTAAAAATGGCAGGACCCAGTGTACCGACTTGTGCCCACCCGGCCAAATGTGCATTCTGTTTGCTACCGATCTAAACTATGCTCCTTACAGAAAACTATGCAACTCAGATCGATTTGACCACAGGCTTTTTGAATGTCTATACCTAGCCAATGTGAATAATAGATTTTTATCCAGGTGTGTGTGTGTGTGTAAGCCTATTTGGGCCTATGTCTATGCTCATTTATAGCAGCTGATGATCTAGCTAGCAATATGCAGGTGCACAGGAAGCACAGACCTCTGGCCTGTCATGTGTCTGTGCAAGATTCATTACAGAAGAGACTGTGTTCTGTGGGGAGTGTGGTCTAGTGATTGGATCCGGGGACCAAGATTCATCCCTGGGTTTTGTTCTTTACTGTGGGCCTTTGCCTTTGGCTCCATGACTGGTTTGTGATCTTGGGAAAGCCACTTAACCTCTCTGCCCCGATTTACCAAACTCTAAAATGGGGATAAGATTTACCTACTCTGCAGGGGGTTCTTTTAAGTAGATTGAATCAGCATCACCACTTATGAAGCACTTGAGACACCCTGTCATAAAGTGCTACAGAAGCACAAAGCATTATAACTGCTATTCTGACTGTGTTTTGTTCTTTATTATTGAAAGACACCTTTTTTTTTTTTTTTAACTATTCATTTAAATTACTGAGTACTTGCTAACACTCTTAAAAGGCACTGGCTTACCCAATGACTGACTCGATACCTAGGGACAGTAATTAGTAGGACAGATATTTAAATCAAATGACAACCCAAAGTCTTACCCCCCCACCCCCACCGAAGTATTTATGCCCAGTACCAATCACTCATTACTTTGACCGTCTGTTTCAAAATGAAGTGATGACATGTGGTTATGCTTCTGAAAGTTAAAGTATGTGTGAGAACCTCAGCATGGAGGTAATGGGATGAAGGAAGTATGCCTTGAATGTTATTTAAACACAGTTATATGAAACAACATTGGAATCAAGATGTAGGGCTGAACTGCAACTTTGGTTTGCAATCTCGGGGTCAGATTTTCTGCTGGTACAAACAGGTAAAACTCCACAGAAATCAACCCCTTCACAGCAGCAAAGAAGTTGGTCATTGGAGTTATATTAGATGCGGGGCTGCTTCTGGAAGTAATAAAGAGCAGAGGTGGGAAAAAAAAAAAAGGTCTTCTATCATCTCAGTCTAACTAGCAGAGTGCAGCCTGTTCTGTTGGGAGGGAGTGGGGGGATGGCTTGTGATCACAAGCCCCAGTTGCAGGGGGCACCCTTGGAGCACCTGAGCAAGACAGGATGTGTTTTAGGAGCTTCTCATTTTAGAAGAGCCCAATAAAAGAGAGCTCAGAGCTCATCATAGAGATCAGAGCCCAATAAAAGTTTATTTTTATTAAATATAACTATGGTCCTTTTGCTTACCGGTCAAATGGGTCAGGCCCCCACAGGACTAGGTGCTGTACTGTGCACTGTGAATTGTTTTGCCCGCACAGCGCAGGCACCAAATCATCCTGGTCCCTGCTGATAAAGAACATTTTATCAATGACCGTGAGTAACAACTTGGCACAATCTTTGCTGCCAACAGCCTGGTCTGGCTCTATGGTGTATTCAGAGCTCTCTGTCCTTGCACACTGCTTTGTGTGCAACCTTTCACAGCATGCAATGAGACAAGCTTCATCTACATAAATCTACTTTAGTTAGTCTGTAAGGTGCAGATCTATCCTGCCTTCTACCCGACTTCAGACTAACATGGCTAACTGCACCTCTTTGCCTTCTAGTGGCTCGTGTTTTTCCCCTATCCTGTACTTCCACGTGGGGTAAAGCCTGAAACACCTACTCTTCCAGCTGTAAGCAGGCCTAACGTTTCTCCTTGCCTCCTCCCCTCCGACACGAATTTCTGGTGTGGGCCTGATCCAAAGCTTCTGCAAGTGAATGGGAGTCTTTCCATTCTCGGTAGGCTTTGGATGGTGTCTGCGTGATACGCGAAGAGATGGATACGTATGAAAAAACCACCACTAACAACATGGGGAATTACAAATGTAAATGCCTCTGAGAAACTGTTTTCCCTAAGATCAGAACAAAGATACTTTTCTTGGCCTCTACATACTGCCCAAATGTTATGGGATTTTAATAGTCCGGGGCTTTATGGAAATACTAGTTTAATAAGGAGCACAGATTATGTGCCAAGTGCTTACCTTCATCTCAAGGACTTCTAAACTTTCATATTAGACTCAAATAGCTTTATTGGAAGCCTTAGAGTATATCCATGTGGAGGCTGAAATACTGAAAAAGGAGAAAGCTGGGCAAACATGGAGTGCGCGAATTTTACCAGTAGGAATGTGACCTATAAAACTAAGCTTCAAGAACTGTATAAGAAAAATTAAAAGTCAAATGCCTGCACAGCACCTGGGGGTCTCTCTCCACTTCTGTTAATTTGTCCAAAGCCTAAGAATGTTTGCACTAAAACGATCCAGGGATTATGGCTCTCGTTAATATGCATTTAGTTTTCTAGGGCATCTTCTGGAGTTTAAGAGTCTGTAAGCCATACTTCATGTTGGAAATGATAAAATAATGGGACTCATTTTGAGGTGTCCTTAGGGAAGTCGAGCATGTCCAGATACTATCTTTTTCCACGACCTTTTACAGAGTGACCAGATATGGACCCGAATCAGCACCCTAGATCCAAATTGCTCAAGTTTTCTCCGATCTAGACGCAGATCTAAATTTCTAAGTGTCCAAATATAAAAGAATTGATTCCCACGCCCTGGAATTTCAGAGGCAGACCTGAAAAAAAGACAGGCTTGGAACTAATTTTTATGGATTCATCTCTAATAGTACTGACAATACCTGTATACAGTCTGTGCAGAGGGGCAGAACAAGGCCTGTGCTCCATTTAAATTCCATTAAACCTTTGATGTATTATTCATTGACCCGTCAGGCCAGCTCAGGCAAACCTAGATAATTCCCTTGGCTCTCGATGTAAAATGGCAATCATTCTTCTAGGTTCGGAGAATAATACTGTCAGATATTTGTGTTCCTTTAAATCTAAGGGTTTGAAACAAATATGAAGGACTGCAGTTACATTGGGGTATGCCAGTGTTTGGAGTTGGTGCTGACTGTATGTAGCAGAAATTGCTAGATTTAATTTCTCTAGAACTGGGTACAAACTCAAAAGTATGTCTGGTATCTTCATTCGCTAGACCATTCAGTGCCTTTAGGTGTCTACAAACCAAATCTGCAGAAAGTGCATGTTGGGAAGTGGAAATATTTACAGGGAAGAAGAGAAAACACATCTTTTGTTATCCTTTTCAAGTGACCTTAACCAGAGATGGAGAGGAGAGATATCTCAGAGAGCATCTGCTAGCTTTATAGGCAAAATCATTTGTGCCTGAAATTCTGCATGCCTCAACATTTGTGGGAGTAATTAGGAAAATGTCAATGCCTAATTACCTATTTGAAGTCACAGACCATTATGTTAGATGATGAATGTCTGTCGCATGTGCCTGAAAATGATAATTTTGGCAAAACTGCAGATGCAAACAATTTTGCGCTCGCCACCAGGGACCAGTGTTTAAGGCTGGATCCTCATCTGAAGTCAGTGTGCATTCCAGATGAGGATCTGAATTTTAAAGGTTGTTTCGAAAATACAGCGCTATATTCAAAATGCTCTCTATGCCACTTGTGGGCAGTGAGGGGCAGTGCAATAACCTGATACAAACTCCTACAGTGTGCTACTGAATATTTCAGAGAGGGGAGAATTCGATTGGTCATCCGAACCCGTTTTTTGTCCTGCGGCGTTGTGCAAATCCCCGTGTCCTACAGATTGTGCGTTCAGTGCCCAAGGCTTGCCTTCTTCGTCCAGCAGCGTGGTCTTGTAAGGTTCAACGCATATCCTGCGGATGTTCTGCCTCGATTCCTCATACTTGCCTTTCCCGTCTTCTGGAAGGCTTGTCGTATGAAGTAAGAAAGTGCTCCGAGGCCCATCAGCGGGAAATTGTTGCTCGCTGGAGGTAGGCTCTTGGGATAATTCGGTCGCTCTCATGAGATGCTGTGTGTACACCCCCTCGGAGAGCGACGCGGGCTGAGTCTCGCTGTGCACGCGCAGCCAGCGATGGTGCCGGCTGAAGTAGTTATAGTGCTGATGCTTCCCCAGCTTTTTTTTCCCCAAGAAGCTCAGAGCCTGCCTGGAGCTGGAAGTCTTCTCTGTGCTTTTTGACGTCAGCCCTGCTATCGTCAGACTGTTTATGTACGCCGTGCAATATTCAGCATTAGCATCCAAGGCACTGCTCGCTTTCGGATCCTCCTTCAACGTCAGACAAGGCTTCATGTCATGTACTTGGAGAACATCAGGTGCACTACCACCCAGGCCACCGCCTACCTGCTGGGATATATCATGTGGGGAGGAATAAACTAAGTCTAGTTCTCTGGGGCTCAAGGCGTCGCTGGAATCGTAGTCGCTGTCAGTTGGAAGAAACACTTCAGAGCAGCCTTCTTCATCCGAGCAGGGCTGGGAATCTGAAAACAGAACAGATTAGCCACTAACCGGACATGCACTTAGACGGGCTGCTTAAATGCCATTAGTGTATATTCTTCTTAGCTTGGAAGCAAAATGAATATTGGCCAAGCTTCTGGCAATATCTGTGTATTTCCTTTGTGGAATTTTCCACCCAGCCAGATGACAGTAGCACAGACAATAGCGGTGGTGGATTTACGGCTGGTAGAGGACAGTAAGAACTAGGAAGGGCAGGCAGCATTTATGTGGTGAAAGGAGGACAGCACAAGAGAAGCACTGGGGATGAGATGAAATTTTAAAATGACTCATTTTCTTTCATTTGATTTTCACTAAATATCATGGGGATTGACATTTTAGACACAGAGAATCCTGTTCCCTTTTTAGAAATCAATGGAGTCATTCTGGTTTTACACCTACTTAACCGAGAGCAGGAGATGGCCTTGTATATTTTTAATGGGAGTGGCAAAAAAAAGAAAAAGTTTAATAGCAGGATGAACAAACTGCTTTTGTCTTCCTAGGTTTTAGAAGGCATGGCCAAATCCAAAATGGACAAATTGCACCCATGGGTGAATGTGCTAATCAAAGTTCAGCCCAGCTATAGCACCAAAGTCATTGCAATTCTCCAGCCATGGCAAAATACGGGCCAAATGCTACAGCTGATGTAGCATATGTGCCATGGCAAGTTTGATTCTCTAATGTCCTTCACTATAGGTAGTCAGTTGTATCAGATCAAAGTACATACAAATTGGGTATCAAATAACACCCATTACTCACTTTGCATTTGTGTAAGCTACCACACGCCATGGGGAATGACACACTAGTTCCACACAGGGGACAGAATATATTCTGAATTGCATCGTGTTAATGCCAAGTATCGCTACAGAAGTCAACAGGGCTATTCTGCATTTACATCACGTTATGAATAGCAGAAATTGGCCCAGAGGCCCGGGGGGGTGGGGGGGAGCGTGGAATCATCATTGTATAATGGATTAAACTGACATATGCTTGTACAAAAGCCACAGTTTCCACTCAACTTCTTTGGGTTTTCTTTTTCTTTTAATCTAATAACAGCAGATTTACGTGGTTTCCTTGGCTGTAGGAAAATGCCACTGAGGAGTTGAAATAAGTTATTATGACTGAAATGGTCATGGCAGTTGTTCAATGCAGCGTCTGTAGCTTTTGTTTCTACCATGTCATTAACTCATTGCTAATGACAACTCAGCAGAATGATGGTTTACTTTTTTCCCCCCAAAGTCCTTATCCTATTTAAAAAAATAAAAATAATAAAATCAGGTGCTGCTGTTTAATTTGCTTCCATTCTCCGTGCTGCAATCCTTTTCTTTCATCCGTTTAATTTTCCAGCTCTTCAGAGCAGCAATAACAGACAATAAAACGTGTTTAACGTTTCGCTTATTTGCTTAACTTTGTGTTCTGAAGGGTCCGTCTAGGACACGGGAGACAACGAGCTAGCCGAATGAATTAAACCAAAGTGGACCCAATGGCTCAGCTGTTCCAGCAAACCAAAACTGAATGATCACAGGAAAGAATGAGTGCAAAAACAGAGAGCTGCCCAAAGGTGGAAGGAAAGGATGGCCAGGGGTCACCACGAAACACTTGGCTCTGGTCTTCTGAAATATTCTTTGGTGTCTCTAGGGAACACTGCGCTCTCACACAGAAGATACATTTTCAGCAAGCTCTTCCTCAATACTTTTATTTCTCATTTTATGGCTCAAAAGATTGAATTTCTGTGGATGAAAATCATCCTTGCGCAGGCCAGCCTAGAGACCGGATCCTCAAAACAGAGATTATGATACCCGAAGATACCTACAGTGCATGCTCTGTGCATAGGGATGAATATCACCTCTGACTGATTAGCATTTTACATTATACAGTCATTAATTCAGTGTACTGTCTTCACCAAAGTCATTGCCTGAGGTCACAACTAAGAGACAGAATCTAGGACATTATGCCTCCCAGTGCTGTGGTCCTTCCTACACCCACTCTGCCTCCAAAGCACAGCATGAAGTGAGCTGGCTAATGAATTCACTAATGAATACTGATCTTGGGTTTTAGGCATGGGATTCCTGGAGACAGGAGGCTGGGATATCGTGGCACAGCAGACAGCTTCAGCACGCAAGGTCAGTAACTGCAAGTCATTATGTCTGAATGGCTCCTAACTGCTCAACAACAGAACAACCACCATAGGGACATTCCCCTAACTGGCTGGCAAAACTCGTCTGAGATACATGGCTGGCCTGGTAACAATGACTATTAGGGTAGTATCTTTATTGGCCCAGGTATATGGGCTCTGAGAAAAAGATCCCCCAGGAAAGGGAACATTTTAAGAGACCTGCTCTTCAGAAAGGAAAACAAGACGAGGCTGGGTCCCAAGAGCTCAGGAGCTCAATAAAAGATTGTAATCGTGGCCTGTTCTATTTCTGCAACTCAAGAGGGAAGCCTTAGCTAAACGAACATGTAGTGAAGCCTAAGATTAAAATTCTACCAACTTTGCTGTTTTGGAGCAACTTCCCCCGTGTTTTGCTACACGTATCAAACGTTAGGTACTATCTCACTGGTTGCAAGCTCTTGAAGGTGTCCTTGATGGTGTCCTCTTAGACCTGCGTGGAGCATCCCCACTCCAAGAGTGGGAGAACTGCAAAACTCTACATCAAGCCAGATGGGACATGGGCCCTACCAAACGAGGAGATGTGTTTAGAGCAACAAGTGATGAGTTTGAAGAAAGGGCAAGCTCTGAATAAAACAGCCACCCCAAGCCCCGGCAGATAACATCCATGTGCCCAACAACTAGCTACTCCAGCTGGAGTGCTGAATGGTGCTGAAGGACCTTAAGCACCAAGGTCATATTGGATTTTTTAGGTTCATTTGAAAATCCCAATGTATATGTTAATTTTGCCTTGTCTGGTTGACTTCTTGTGAGCAGAACAAACGAGGGATAGAGATCTCTGTTGCCCACTGGGAATACATCCACTGA
>NW_017728928.1:7187405-7210906 GCF_001723895.1 Crocodylus porosus
GAGGGAAGTGGCCTGACAAAGCACTATGGTGGGAATGGGGGAAGGAGAGGAACGGGTGCCACTGGCACAGAGATGGAAGAGAGTGATTCTGCAGTGAAAGTTTCTACAGCTGTCATTGCCATAATTTGAGATTATGCAATTTGACAGGCCACTGCTGAAGGTAGGATTGGAGTCTACTGTCATCTGATACCTCCATGCTTCCTTTAAGCTTATTTTATTCAATGTTTGGCTTAAATTAAAGAAAGAAAAAAAACACTTACAACCAGAAGAATTACCGAAACACCTCAATCAGCCTGGAGATAATATCACTGACTAGCTCCCAGTGTAAAATGTGGAGTTCAGTGGGTTATCCTGATTTTCTACTTTGTTTCCCTGGGCAAACTGAAACAACAGGGGGAAAAAAAATATCACTTACCACTCAAAGCTTTTCTCCTCTGGCTCTTAAGTTCTGGTGATGGTGGTGGTGATGGAAGACAATCTAGATGGGACGATGTTGAACTTATCTTCTTCTGAATCTGTTCTTCTGAAAGGTCCACAAGTTTCATTATGGGAAATCCAGCTGCTGGCTGCTTGTACCTGGCATACTGCAGCGCTTCAGTGATCCATCGCATTTCACGCCAGATCTCATCAATTTGCTTCAGAGAAAAAAGATTAAAAAAAAAGGGAGAGAGTGTGGAAATGCTGCAAATCACCCCATATTGAAGGTAATAGTTTTGGCTTCCTTTGAAAGCCTACTGAAATGGGTTTTTTTATATATTTATTTTTAAGCCAAAGCTTTGGGAGGCATAGAGTTGCTGCCTGTACAAATCTGCTATAAAACTACTACAACTGATGGAGCATAGATAAAAAACAGGGAAGTCCAGCTCCAGCCCAACCTTCAAAGTATATCCCTCTAGCCAACATTCAAGGTCTGGCCTTTCCTTAGGGTCAGATTTATTTCTAACCCAGGATGCCTGTTCATTACTTGAGGCAGCTCGAGGGGTTTTAAAAGTTGGTTTTATTCTGCAGTGAAATAAAACCAAGACTTTTTGAACATTTTGGTCACGGGGTTATGTCACAGTGCTTAATCTGATTTTTCGAGCAGAACCTGAGCTGTTCAATTGAGGAAGTAACTCTGCACGTTTGTGCTGAGGGTTAGGGCACCCGCCTGGCCTGTCGGAGACAGAGACTCAAGTTTCTATTCAGAGCAGAGATTTCATCCAAGCTTGCTCTGAATCAGATAGAACAAGCACTTGAAAGTAAGACTCCCACATCCCTGCCCACCGCAGTAAGTGCCAGTCACTCTGTCCCCCTTTGGCATTTCTATGCCAACTGAAATCAGTGGGTGTTGTATAGGTGCACTCAAAGGGGTCCCTTTAAAGTGACACTTCCCAAAAGCTGTGAGCTTTCTCCCTGGATCTCGGATACACTCTGCTTACATTTCTTTTATAAGATTATACCAAATGTCCATTGCAGTCAATGGAAAGACTCCTTCTAATTTCAAAGGGCTCGGGGGATCGGGTCTATAATTGGTAATGTTCCCCAACATAGTGGGTAAAGTGTCTGAAGCAATATGTTTGCACTTTAAATCCCTGCTTTACAAAGAATGGCCTTGATTCAGCTCCCGGTTGCCCCAGTGGTCTATTGAAATAGATGAAGTTAAGTGGTGCAAAATGAGACAATTAGGCTTGCTGTTTTATGAAATTATGGTCCAGAGCCACACAAAGAGCAACACACTAGAGAATTAATTCCTCTATGCATCCACAGAGAAGGAGTAACACAGACAACAGGCTTTTAAGCTTCTCCATTTGCTGGGCTAAGGGATCTCAGCATTGACCTGAAAGGCCCAGCTCTAGGAGTGACTAAGAAGCAGTTCAGTTTTTCTTCCCCCATTTAATCCTGGCCCTTTCAGCCGAGACGGCTGACCAGGGGTTAACCAGCACGGTGGCAGTATTCTGGGAGCTGGACCAAATCCGCTAGCATATTTCCCCAGGAGCACGAAGCAGATATTAGATCTTATTTATTCATTGTTTTGGTTGCACTGAAAGACAAAACACCCATCTCAAACTCTAGTATACCAGTTCATTATTCATAAAGGGAAAGCTGTAAAACTGCACTGGATCAATAACCCTAAATCCCTCGCTTTATCTTCCCGTAAGCATTTTTAGTCTGCACCCATTTCATTAAGGCTAATGGGAATCTGGTCTGTACTGAGCCCTAGTTCCACACACGACGCCTTGGCCTGTGGCAGCATGTCTAAACTGAGGCAGGATGACTTTAAGTGTCTGTCAAAGAAAGACATGGGCCTTACTGTGGATCATGAGAGTCTTCTGATAGTAGCATTCAAGGGTTATCTTTAATCAGTTCAACAGTTTTGAAGACTAAATGGCATTGCAGCTGGTTCAAGGGATGTAACGGTGGGTGCAATACCCCCAGATGCAGTACCCTTCTCTCAGATCCCTCTGGAAAACCACATCGCTGCATCCTTTTAGTATAGGCTCCTGTTCACAAGGCAAGACTGAGCACTAAAGAATACCTTTAAAAATACTTATATCAATTACCCTCAAGTCAAAGTAGTCAGATGCAGCAGTAAGGTTAAGGACAATGGCAGGAGAAGGGTTCGAGTGTAAAGGGTCTAAAGTAAAATAACTTGCATTGAACTGGCAGTTGGTGACCATGCAGAAGTGAGCAGTAGCCATGTGTGCTGGGTGTGGGAAAGAGAGGTGCAGTGCAGGAATCAAGTTAGTTGGAGGCTGCAGTTTATAGCGCCTGTCATCCACCACATTCACAGAGCCCATTTTACACTCATTTTGTCTTGGTGCAAGTGACTGCAGAAGAGGGAGGACAAATGACCCATCAGATCCTTTATCACACTCGTAGAATTTGGCACACAGACTCCCTCCACGACGGCTGCAGTCTCTTACCCTAATCAGGATTCACAAGGGCAGGATGAAATATGCACAGTGAAAAATCACAGGGGCAATACCACAACTCATCTCCAAACTGCATGCGGAAGGATTCATTTCTTTATTAAAAAGCATATCCTATTGCTTTTCTCTCTGATGCCATTGTAAGGCATCTCCCAGGATAACAGACCAGGCATATTTAATGAACTGGGCTTCTTTTTCAGCTTCAGAGTATTTGAAGTTTTTCACTGTATACATGATAACTCAGCTGCAATTTCAGCATCGGCACTTGAGTACGTGTTTGCCTTTTCATTCTGCCTAATGTGCGGGTTAGGACTCCAAGTACCTTATCTACTATTTTATTTTTACTCTTGCTTGCCCTCCAACTGCTTTTCAGAACAGCACTTATATAGGCTCCTTTGCTCTTTACAACGTTTGGTTTGTGTAGTGACTTCAACACTGTTTTAGATCTGGGATCACACAAACGCTTTTGCGGTTTTGTGGTTGCCACTGAAGGCTGTGCCGTGTGGCGGGCTGAGAGGTTTTTTTGCCAATAGGTAGAATACAGATGGTTTTCATTTGAGAGGAAACCTGACAAGGCTAATACACTGTCACAATCATTCAGTACAAAACCCTGAGGTTTGAAATACTCTCCTGTGTTTTCCTCCGAATTCAATTAGGAATCGAAACACCCCAAAGGTGTAATAGCTATGCCTATAATGCCCGTGCAATTAATATACATCTGTTTTTTTTCTTGCATGAAGGGTGAAAGTCACCCAGAAGCCCTCAGGCACTAGGATTAATACGTCTGATGGAGTGTGGGGTTGAGGGGGAACAACTGAGGCAGAAGCTCAGTAGGACGTCCTGCCATGCAAGGCCCCATAGCAACTCCAAAGGAGTCAATGCAAAGGGGGATCTGGGTATAGGGCAAGGGACAGGAGAAACATAGTCAACAGGTACGCACATATATGTGCCTGCAACAAAAGCCCTTCACAGGAGGACAAACAGTAATCTCAGCCCCTCTTTTAATTAGCGTCGGCCCCAAAAGAAGATCATAACGGCTGTATAGATTATTTGTGCCCTAGGTAGATTCAGTGCAAAACCAGCATTGTGCTGAGGTCGCACCTGATACAATTAATGACCAAATGGTTTGCAAGAGCCAAGCCTGACATAAAAGAGCCCCCCAGATGGCTGACCTGCCCCTGCTTGCTTCTTTGGGATGTCATTGGAGAAGACTGTATCCAGATCATTTTCATTGCCAATAATCTCTAGATACAGCATATGCTCTTGCCAGAACTTTTCATTTTCTTTTTGTCTTTGCAACCTGGCAGTGAAAAAAAGAAAAAGCGTCCTCTGCAAGAGAGAGAAGCCACGATCCAAATTCAGGCTTGCTGCCCACGTGGAAGAGAGGACTTGTAGAACCAGAACATTTTAGTGTGACTGTCACTTGATTTTTATCCACATTTTTCTTGCTTTCTTTTTTTTCCTCTCCCTGTTTTTTGTGTGTTTTTTTTTTTGTAAAAGCAACAAACCAAAGGAATCATGTTGTGGGGCTGGATTTCATAAAAACAAAATTGTACTTCTGACACAAGTGGTCTTTTAATAATGTTGTGAATAATTGTCCATTGAGTTTCCATACAGCTCCATGCCACTTTTGAGAAACATCTTAAAAAGTCTCCTTGAACTACTCAGAAACAGACTGTTACCTGTATATAGTCTAACACTTGCTGGTGTCTTTGTTTGGCTGCAGCGACTTCACTGTCTGAAATTGCTTCCCTTAGGGACTGCTGGGTTTTCAGAGAGTCCAGCTCTATGACAGCAGAAAGGCGGCAATACAGACTAATAAATTTCTCCTTGTAACAGCAAAAATGAACTGTGAAAAGGGCAGAGCAAAAAAGAAATAGTGTTATAGTCTGGTCCTGAAATGCTGAAGTCTTTCTTTCTCAACACCAGTTCTAATTAACCGTACGTATTAAAACCCTTGATAGAATATGTTCAGGCAGAAATAAATGACAAGGGCTGGATTCCCTTTTTTCATACTCTGGTATAACCGCACTGACATCCCATATAGTCCTACAAACGGCCAGATCCCCCTGTTTAGGGATCTACCTCTGCCGGCTGTCTCCAGACTCTGCATTTCCCTGGCAAGCATGGTGTGCTTGCTTTCCCTGGCATGCATGGTGGGCTTGCTTTCACGACAAAGTTAATTTGAGCCGCACCTCAAGTTGTTGGTCCCGTCCACAGACCAACATCCTCAACTCAAGGTGGCCGGCCCAAGAGCGGAGAGGCTGAATCAACACCTCGACAGGTGTTAATGAGACAAGCTCCCCCCATTGAGAGAGAGTTCACGAGCGGCTCAGGAGTTGTGCCACGGAGAGGTGACGCCAGCCCAGCCGTGGCAGCGAGGGTGTTTTCCTGCAGTGTGGCCACCCTCACTTCCGCTGGGCTATGCAAGGGCCCTAATTCACGTGCAGTAAAGACAGCTGAGAAAACGTCAGTCTGAGTGGCAGCTGGCTTGCTAGTGCTGGTACCTCTCTGTGCTTTAGTCTGGGTTATTAACTATGTACCAAGGTAGCTTAGCACATCTAGGGGCCTTTGCGCCCAGGTTTCAATCCAAAACATGGACATAGAAATAAGAGAGGGCATCTCTCTCTCTTGTGCATGTAACATGATAGACAAAATAGAAATTAAGCCATAAAAACTTTGCAAACCCAACAAAGACTGAATCTGAGTGAAGGGACCCCGAAGACGTGAGAGCAGAAAGAGAAACTTATCCTCAGCTTTCTGCTCTTACGCCTTGGTCATGCAGAGATCTAGTCTGAACAGTGTGTGGTCTTCCAGTAGATATGCCATACGTGCTGCACTCTTGAGTGAATTACAGCCGCGGTTTCAGCTTCAGTGCTGGAGTTTCTAGCCTTTGTGGTTTTAAGTCAGACCCTTTAATGTTACTTTAACAAATGTTGCTTCAACATAGTCTTTTGTGGTTAGGCAATTATGCATTTGGTAGCCGCCAGCTAATGGGGAATGGAAGCTTCTAATATTTTAGATGTGAATCACAGCCATTTTATAGAACATTGGGGATACAGAAGTAATAAATCAGATAGAAAATGTCACCTGTGCATGGCCATAGTACTGCTTATTTTTATTCAAAATGTAGAGCTCAGTTCTCAGTGCTGTTCCTTCTGCCTCACTCCCCCTCCCAGGAGCCCAACTGTGCAGAGCGGGGTGGGCACAGGCTGCCAGATTAGATATTGCCCTTGTCCTACTGCCTGCAGCAAACTGCACTGTCTACATTTCCCCATCCATTCCCATGGCCTTTTTCATCCTCATCCATGGATGCCCTGCTAGATTTTCTCCTGCCTTAGGCCACAGTGCAATTTAAGAAGCATCTGAAACCTGTGGCTGAATTCTTCATTCCTGCATCACAAGTGGCATTAAATGCCATCTCAGGACTTCAGACGGTTGGACTCTTACCCATTGCCTCCTGTTAGTTTCATGCTAGGCTCTCCTTTGGACACAACTGGATTGAAAAACATGATCCTGTTTCACATTTACTACATGCTTTTAATGAATGCAGAAACTGGGCCGTAGCTCACCACCATTTTCTAGCATGCAACTAAGTGCGCTCTTAAATCTCTACCTTTGAGATTGCCAACATGCAAATCTACGTGACCTTCCGAAACACAGGAGAGCTGACCAAGTGCAGGACACCTGTGGTCCAGTGAGCGCTGGGCCGTGAGCTGCACTGCACATTTCCGACGGCAAATAAATGCCGTTTGTAGAGATGTGTTCTTATGGTATGAGTCACATAAATCAGGCCAGCAATCTGTGACAGGTTAATGGGGAGAAGGAGGTCTGCAGACTGCAGCCTGGTTTTGGTGCTTCACGCAAGGGGGGAAAAAGCACCCTTAAAAGCAAGGAATATATTTAAAACTATCCTGATCTGCGGTGTACAGTGTCGGGTACAAGATGTTCCGTCTTTTGCAATCAGGCTTCTCACCCGGGCCCCTGGCAGGTTTGGGAATGGGGGTCTTTGCCTCGGCAACTGCATAGAGCCACATCCCAGCTACCAGGTAAGGATGTACACCTTGCTGGGGTCGTTTGACCCCAGTGCTCTTTCCTGCCATGGCAGGGGGTCGGACTAGATGATCTGCTCAGGTCCCTTCCGACCCTAGAAACTATGAAACTATAAGGTCTGTTCTCACCACCAAACTTTTCATCGTTGAACACAGGGCACCATCTCCCCATCCCAGCGAATGGTCATTTCTCTCCACAGCCCCCCAGACTCTCCTCCTCAGCAAACGCAGCTAAAGCACAGCTTAGACGAGCACCTGGCCGGGGTCGTCTGACCCCAGCGCTCTTTCCTGCCCAGGCCAGGGGGTCAGACTCGGTGATCTGCTCCGACCCTACAAATCTATGAAATCTGCCTAAGGGGAGAAAGAGGGAACAAACAGGGCCCCTGCCTCCCTGGCTGTGAACACTACGTCAGGCTCAGCAGCTTCCCCTCTTCTCCTGTCCCAGCCCTATGAAAATCACTGGGAGCTCCTCCTGGTCCCTCCTAGATCCTTCTCTTGGGGCAAAGTGGGGACAGAGACCTCAGGGGCTGTGCAAGCACATCTACCTCTTCACTTCCCCATTAGCCAGGCGGGAGCCCGTGCCACCCCAGCCAGCAGCGGGGCAGGAAAGCTGGACCGGTTGCCACGCAGTTACAGTTGAGTCACAGTCCAGTGCCTTCAGTATACAGTGATATTAGTCTCATAGCAATAAGAAGTTTATTGCATTTTGGGCCTGCCACTTCTGCAGGATGAAAAGCAAACAGCTGCCTGTAATGTGTGAAATTTAGCCCAGTACTTCCGCAAAGCTCCCACGAAGTGGGACCGTCTATAAGTAAAAAGCTGCAATACTTCTTCAGCATAAAACCACCAGCTCTTTGCCTCGACCTATTTCTTTTCCAAGAGGATGCAAATCCTACTTCAGAATAAAGACTTTTTTTTTTTTTTTTTTAACACATCTGTTTTCATCAGGTCAGTCCTGGCATCGAATGGCCATATTCTCCTTTTAAAGAACAGCGTCCTGCATAACACGTGAAGGCATGTGTTTGATAACTGCACTCCTTGCTCTGCGCTCTGCATGGCAATAATGGTGGCTACAGCCGAAACGCCAGCTGCTTTGCTGCCTCTGTAACTTGTACACAGTCCTAGGGAGCGTTGCTGCCAAAGCGATCATGTGATTTATTGACTCTCCACTGGGACAAGAGGGAAAACAGATACAACTTTGTGATTTTATTATACGGAGGCTGGGTTAATATTTCTAGGTAAAGCAAGCTACTATACCGAGTTCAAACATCTGAAGAGGGAGGTTAAGAAATCCTGAGTGTGGGGTGTAAGGATTATTCTGTCCTGGGGCAGTGCAGACGTCGTCTGAGGCGGGGAGCAGGAGAAGAAAGGAGACATTGTGACCCAGCTCCAACACCTCCTGTGTATACAGACGGAAGTGCTTAGCCTACAGAGGGACACGCGCAGGGAAAGGAACGGGAGAGAATTACAACATGGCACTTATACAAACAACACTCCCAATGATATAAAACATTAAAGAAAATTTGCACGACATCAAGCTCCGAATTTTTATAAAACATAAATATTAGGGGGCTTAAATGCAGGTTAATGTCACTACATAAAATACAGATTTAAAGCTGCAATGTTCCACATTAAAAACCCCAACGCGCACACATAAACAACCCCCCCCACCCCGAAAACAACATTTATGTTTCTTATTAGGCAGAAAATGATCACATGCCATGCGCTTTTCAAGATTATGATTGTATAATTATGTGAAAACATGAAAATGGATTCAATTAAAAACCTTTAAGATTCAATTTAGAGTTGGTTAAGAGAAGTATGCAGCTTTCCCCCAACAGGGCACTGAAAAGATTTAACAAGTGCTGCAGCCAGAGAAAAGGCACATGCAGTGGGTGGCTACAGGCTTTTCTGCAACCACGATGTAAAGCGCTGTCTTTGCTCTGCAACTGTCTGGACCGTGACTTGGCCTCCGAGGTACCGCTGCAATCGAAGTAAGGGCCGCAAATAATGTTTCCCAAGTAGATGGGGTGAATCTAAAATCAAGGTCCCTAATTCAGAAATAAGGTCCTGACTGAGCAAAACATGAAGCTGCATGTTTAATTTCCAAAGATGTGCTGGTGGTGGACTTAAGCCTGGCATGGCTGAGTGGAGGCACTCGGGACAAACTGCATGCTGACTTACACCATCTGTGTACGTCACTGATTTCAGCAGGACCCCACAGTTTGTAACTAAAGTGACTTGGCGTGAAGGCTGCTAATCTAACCCTGAGCAAGCATGCATTAGCATGGAGCCCTGCATCGAATGCCCCTGAAATCAGTGTGTCTGGCAACGTGTCAGCATACACACAGTGTCTTGCATGGCTCTTACTTGGATTCTGCCTGGGCACAGCAAGAGTGCACTGGTAGGTTTTACATCTGAGCCAGGCCTAAGCACAGCTTTTCAAAATGAAGCAAGTTTCACTGAAAACGGGGAATGTGGTTCTCATTTGCCCAGGGGCCACGTTACACTTCTCGAGCAGTGCGAACAGGACTTGCAAGGAGTGCAAAGCTGATTCACCTCTTCTTCTGGCCCTCTCAAAACTGAAAGAGCAGCCGAAGGGTATGGACATCTCATCCAA
The DNA here is from genome assembly GCF_001723895.1 of Crocodylus porosus. NCBI lineage: Eukaryota > Metazoa > Chordata > Crocodylia > Crocodylidae > Crocodylus > Crocodylus porosus. The sequence goes on from NW_017728928.1 coordinate 7,196,987, forward strand.
GTGAGTTATCAGACTGCTGGGACTTACCCTGGAAGGTGGCGGCTATGCGCGCATGAGGCTACCCGGTGCTAAGTGAGCAGCTTCCCCTGCAATGGATCGCTTCCCCTGGGCTAAGTGAGGCACACAAATAATTACTGAGCATCTGCTGCTCGGCAGCAAGTTCTCAGCCTCTCTGAACTCACTTAAATTTGATTGTTTGCTCATAACCTCGGAGGGCCTTCCCGCGACATCTTGGCCCCATGCAAGTCAACAGGAATTTTGCCGTTGACTCCAGTGGAGCTGGGATTTCAGACACTGCGGGGAAGCTGGAACCTGCTCCCACCTACCATGTCCTTGGTCAGGTGACGGAGGACTGTAGTCTTCAGGACTTTCAGTCTGGAAGACTGGAGCTACATTTTCAGAAGCACTAACTTTGCACAGGGTGGGAGAGGATTAATAGTTTCACACTGGAGTGGGTGTTTTCAACAGGCCACCATATCTGCACTTCCAGGACTGGCAGGTGCCAGGGTTTGCAGGAAGATGCAAATACCTACTGGTCTTGGCTGGGGAAAAGTGCTTCCAAACTACCTGATGTGCATGAAAAAGAGTTTCTATACATGTAAGTCTGGTTGCCTATTGAATAGCTGCCTGTGTGAACAGTTTTATTCCTATACCTGCATAAATCTGGAAAAAGAGTCTCTTTCCTGAAGAAGCTTTTCCCATCATACAAAGTTGCCTTAACTAAACTTCTCTTGCTTTTCTTTTGCAACAATAACAGTTAATCCCTTATAGAAATATATAGGTTTTTAGCTTTTGTACAATTTCCCAAACAGCAGCTTTTTTTTTTAAAAAAAGTGATAAATACCACCAACCATAATACCTGGTGTAGAGGTAGATTGATCTGTTTAAGGAGTGCTTTCACTGCCATCTGGAGCTCATAGAAGAACAATTGAGTAGGGCAGTCTGATGCATGATCCATACTTTCCACAGATTCTGAGCCAGAAAAGGTTTGGATCCATTCCCACTCATCTCTGTATGTTGAGTCAAGTTAAAATTAGAAATAAAACAAAAGTTCAATGCGCAAGGAAGAATTTTACTGTATGTGCATTTGGGATCTGCTGACGGTTTTCTGTTGAACTTCATATAGTAAAATGTTCTAAAATTATCCAGTCCTGGTTGTTTGTAGTAAAACATCCAATTTTGAAAAGCATCCTATTTAATTTCTCTAACACATGTACATCAAGTTGAACACTCTTGCTAGCATCTGAGAATCACCACATTTCCCTTTGAAATCTTTCAGTAAGCCTTTTTTCTCCCCACAAACATGCACTCCAGTCTGCACCTTCTACTACCTTGTTAAAAGCAGATACTAGCTGGACTGTAGTGGTATACAATGATGACTTCAATTTTCTCTCTGCCTCCTTTCCTCCCCCTCTCTGGTTAGATTTCAACCCTAGATCCGATAAACACAGGAATTTTGAAACCCAGGGTCTAGTTTTCCATCTCTGACAGCAGCCAGATGCTTCAGAGGAAGGTGCACAAAATCGCACAATAGGAGGGATAATAGATGTGAGGATAACCTACCCCCACATAAAGGGCTGGTCCTAATCCTTAGTAGTTTGAGGTTGCTTTAAACCCTGAAGCATGAGGTTTTATATTGCTTCCAAAATTATTGTTAGCCTTTACTACTATGCTCTGGATATTTCTGTTATCCACATAAATATCCAGCTGCCCTCTGAACTGCACCATATTTTCAGCTGGTTGATGGACTCACATGCAATTAAGAAAAGAAAAGAAAATACACTGCCCCATGCACGAGATCTTGGCAGTCTCAACCAGAAAAAGCAAAACCCCATACCATCCCAAAGCATGGCAGTTCCAGAGCAGACAGCATTGGTTTGAGCATGAGCTTGCAGTCTTCACGTAGCTGATATATTTTTTTTAGGGACAGGAAGAGGCTAGATACAATGAAGGAATCACTGTGCAGAGGGTTCAGTCTCCTGTAAGCCTGCATAACACATGCACAGGCCCTGATCCAGTGCCGCTGGCAAGTCAGTAGCAAAACTGTCGCTGAACTCACTGGGTGCTGGACTACATCTGTGGGCATGGATAGCTTAGTTGCTCTGGAGAACCCCTGCACTGAATGCAGACTCGCTAGATCGTGGTGTTAGGGCTTGAGGGATATCCTTTGGAAGTGGGTGAGATTTCTGACCTGTGTGGGCTTTGGATGAAGCCCCGAGTGTATTGGAGGGATGGACATGAACACATGCACATTTGAAACCGGTAATGATCTTATTAGTATGCAGCTTGCGCTAAACTGTGACAATAATATACCAGTGCAGCCAACAGCAGATTGACTGAGGTTACACGGCTATGGCAGAGAGGAGAATTTGACCCTTGGTTGGAATGAGCACACTGCCAACCTGGCAGACTGTGGATAAGCAATATGCAGTACAATTCAGAAATAAGTAAATAATAGACTCCAAGGGCTTGAACCTACAAGGCGCTAAACTCCCTGGTCTGGATCCAGAAGATCATGTAAGCACATGCTTACTTTTAAGCACATGAGTCGTTCTGCTGACTTTGATGCTTTGGTGCTCAAATGCCTCGTTAGTTCACAGCCCAGCATCTCAGTGCCTTGCAGGATGTCAGTCTCCGAGTTCATGTTTTACCTATTTAATTCTATACAATTCTTGACAACACTATGATAATGATAAGTATTAACATTTAGTCAGCTGCATCTTCCAGTTCTATTTATATTGTGGATTTCACACGCGGTTCCCACACCAACAGGACAGTTTCACACACTTGGGATTAACATGATTTCAATTCAAGCAACTGCTTCAGGCTTACTGAAAAAAAAAAAAGGCACTTACTTGGATACGTTGCTGTTGTCTCGTATTTTAACATGACACAGGATGTTGGGCAACTTTTGCAGGACAAGAACTTTGATTTGATCGACAGAGCTGCAGAGTTTAAGGTAACCCAGGTACAAGCCAGGAGGGAGGCGCTGCTGACTTCTTTTGTGATAGGAAAGTGTGTCCTGTTTGAAGAGAGACATTCCTACATAAAAATATGATTTTTTTTTTCCCCGCACAAGGGGAAGGGTCTGGAATAAAAAAGCAACTAATGGCTTTTACAGCAGGCCAATTCAGCAAAGCAAATCCCCCTTCGGAGTGGAGTTGTTCTACTTGATGCACCAGGGCAACTGGTCCATGAGGTCAAGCACACATGTAAATGTTTCACTGGATGAGATGCTGAGAGAGCTCCACCGCTTGGAAACAACCGTCCTTTGAAACAACTGTTCACCTGATACAAGAAGTAGGTTGCAGTGTTGAGACTGTGTTTCCTGAGCGGTGCTCTGGGTAAAGCATCTAGGGAACTTGTTCTACATGGTTCTCCGTGTGCATCAGTAATGAAGGACATAAAGTGTAGCAGAGAGCAAAATTTACTGTCAAGTGACTGGCTGCATTTTCAATACAATGGTCTTTGTCATCAGAAAGAGCTTAGAAAGAATTGGCACCGAGGGTCCGCGTACTGAAGCCACGAGACATTTACTGGGCTATTTATAGCTTTCCCCAAAGACTGTTTTTATAAATGAAGTTGACTGCCATCCGGAGTAATGTGTGCCTTTGCAACGGGTGAGGATTAAGCCACCTGGCTTTATGCCTTCACCCTTGGAACCATCAAATTATCTGCCAGTGCTATGCTTGGCTCTCACCGGTGGAATTAGATCTTCAGTTTCACAAGCACTTCATGAACAAAATACCCACATGACGATTAAACAAGTAACACAAGAAAGGGTGGGCATTAGATAGGAATGTGTAAGCCATTAGGGCAAAAAATTTTTCCACTAGGATCTCTGTGGAAACCTGATCAGACTTGTATTTGGGGTTTCCTAATATAAAACTTCTGCCCAGATGGGGATTTTTCTGCACCTATAACACATTTTAAAGCCGTAAGTCTAGTGTAGTCCAGGTATATTTTATTACCATTTGGAAATCTTTTAACTTATCCCAAACTCTAACCTGATTACCTGTCAGTTTCTGGCACCTGACAGCAGAGAAGAAAGTGATGCTAATTAGCCACAGGAGTCAGTATCTAATTGAACTAACAAGAGAGGCAAGGCAACGACTCGGTTTGAAGTATTTCTAATGACTCTTGCGATCTGTTGGGTTTGGAGATCAGAGATATTTTGAGATGCATCCTACTGTCAGAAACTACAGCCATTAAGTGAGGTTGTCAGATTTCAAAAGCAAACATGGTTTTCACAGTCAAAGTAGAAACTACTTATAGAGTGCAGAAAATAATAGGTGCCCCTGTAGGCACCTGGGGCTATCCTAGATAATTTAATGGAACATTGTTTTTTGCTATACACTTCTACAGCTAGGGTCCAAAAAACGACGGAAAAATGTATCGTTCTCTAGCAGGTCTTTAAAGTCTAGATGTTCTATAGATTTTTATTCATACTAAAGGCCCAACCCAATGCCCACTGAAGGCAACGGACGCCTTTACTCTCAGTGGGAGCCTGGCCATTGATTTTAATGGGCGCTGGATAAGGGCCTAATTCGAAAGAACTTTTCCATAAAGCAGTGCTCAGTCATAGGCTTTTAAAAATTTAACAGCATAAAGTATGTGAAGCAAAGTGCTACCTGGATCGTTATAAGCAAGATGTCTAGTGCCGTTGGCTCCTCTGGAGTTGAAAGGGATTTCCTCTGGCTTTGCAGCTTGGATATCTGCATCCATTTGCCATTAAAAAATGAATAGAGAGTCTCCACTTCTCGTATTGTAACTATCAGTATATTGCCGTGTCTGTCTTTGATCGGTTCGTAATAAACTCTGCCCAAGTTGTGAGTTCCCAACAAATTCTAGAAAACAAATGGATCACACAAAGGACAATATTAACCATCTTATGTGAACAGAATGGCATTTTCCAGGGCACTGAATGGAAGCTTTGCTCTGTTCCCATCACAATCAGCCTGAACTTTGCCCTGGCTTTACTGGGGGCTGAGTTCAGCCAATGCATAGGGAGGTTTTGTGTTTTTTTAAATCCCACCCTCTCTCCACTTCACTCGGTGCAACGCAGCAGGGAATTCTGCCCTGGTTGTGTCTGCAAGCTGCATGGAGAATCTGGGGAGCAGACCACTTGTTGGTGTAAATGGAGGTTAGTGGCAAATACCAGCCTGATGATTAGGAGCCAAATGTCTTCTTGAAGGGGCAAACAGCAGTGTCACTGCCTTGTACAACCTGGAACAGAATTTCCTTCTAGATGCAACAAGTTATGTGGCTATCAGGTAGGAAGTTCAAAAGCGTTCAGTGCTAGTCTCAATGCCGCCCCATTAGCTTCAATGGAGCTATGCTGGTTTATGCTAGATATGCATCTTAACCTGGCTAGATCCCAACATGAAATGCAACAGGTGTCAAAGATGCAAAGGGAGAGGCCCAAAAGTTGAAATTTTCATGTTGGAAACTTAAGTATCATACTGCTGATGGACATTATTCTTAGCAAGAAAAAAAGAGAGGACGTCCCATCCATGCCAAGCGCAGCTAACCGTGCAACTGAGATGAACAACGTCTCCTGACAGAAGGGAACTTGGAGAGGAATGGATCTAGCCTTTTCACTTTGCACACCAAAAGTATGTTTGATGAAAAAAACCTAACAAGAGATCCTAACCAAATACAAGGGCCAAAGCTTTCCAGAAAAACGCCAATTAAAAAAAAAAAAAAAGAGCAAAACGATAATCACCTTGGGTCAAAATCCTCCTTCCTTTCTATAGTAAGGTATTTGCTTGCTGGGGTGAGCACACTAACTTCAGTGACTAGCCTCCGAGGAGATTCCCAGATGTCTTAAAGAAAAATGCTTACCATTTAAAATATTTCCACTACTTCGGGAGTTTTCAAGAGATCTACAGTAAGCTGCTAGGGGGCAGGGGCTGTTTAAAATGAAAAACTGAATTGACAATGCAGCACATTGTATGTTTAGGGAAGTGCATAGCTGAACATTAACTTAATGACATTCTGCACCGATAGATTACCCGGAGCGGACTTATCTGCACTTAGCAGACACTATTTACTTATAATCTGTATTATTAAATTGTTTATAAACTAAGCACTCTAAGTAGTCAGTACAGTGGCTGCCATTTATAAGTGGCTTTAAGTAGCTAGTTTAGCTTTATGTATCCCTCTCCAGGGCATACTGTACAAGTCTATCACCCCACATCCTACTCTTTCTGACTTTTCTGCCTACAGAGATAGTCCTCAAAAGGCACTTGCATGATGCTGGGCATATTTCACAGCAATATACATGCCCACTGAAAGGGATGGGAGGCATTATGCCACCTTTTCAATGTTTTTAATTACAATTATTGTAGTATACGGAAAAGCCGAGGTCAATGGGCAAACAGCTACCTTTTCTTATTGACAATGCTGGATTCTGAACTGAATTCCAGCAGGTAGAATGGAATGGAAGAATCTGCAACGACTCAGGAACATGTTGCCAAATGACAGGATAAAAAAAGTTTTTAAGCTCTTCTGGCTTGCCATTCCACCCCAAGCATTTTATTTGCTCTAGTTGTCTAACAGCAGGCAAAATTACAGTCCCCAGGGTCTCAGAGTCTACTGATCAAGTCTCTCACCAGCTGTGTTGTCACCAATCTCTTTCATTTCGTCCTGAATGCCTATGGAGTCAGGCTTTTAACAGCCTCAGTAAAATTTATTCAACCGTATATACTTTATCGAGACCCTCATTGGCAGATCCCATTAGGCGGCATACTGCTAATAGGTTGGCAGATCAGCGTCAAGCCGATATTCCTCAAGGGATTGAACTGACAAGAGCAAGCGCTTAGGACGATAAATTTGCCAAAAAAGCTGGGGAGCAATAGACCACAGGGGCAAACATACTATATTTCGGGGCCTGAAACTACTCTTATCACTGCTGGTAATGAATAGCAATGCAATCTACCCGGAATCTCAAAATGCACTTTAACAGTATTATTACCAGTGGCTTATTAAAGATGATCTGCACAGGGAAAGTCAAAGTGAGCTAACCACAGGGATATGCACTACATAAACTCTGCGAACTGCCCTGGAGGGAGTATTCGGCAAACAGAGTGAAATCTGTCTCAAGCGACAGCTCAGAGAGCTGACAGGCATCTGCTTCTTAATGTAGATGGTCCCCTAACAAAGATATAGCAGGTTTGCTCTCTATGTATTTGGGGGTGCTTTGGAGAAATCAAACAAGACAGGTAGCTGTCTGAGACGGCTGGTCTTTTGTGCAGCGTTCATTGTCGACGCACATAAAATTAGCCTCGCGCTGCATTCAGAAGCTTGTCTAGGTCTATCCAAACCAGGCAGTTGGTCCAGTAAAAGATATCACCCATAAAAGATATTCTTGCCTCATAAAGCTATTCTCAGTAATGCCCACAACGGGCAAGTTTCCCACAAAGTGTCAGGCCATCACGTAGGTTATAAAAGCTCAGTTATTGCTTGGGTCTCTTGGGTAAAGCACCTATCTAAAACTAAGAAAACCGGAGTTTTCCCCATGCAACTCTGGCAATCCCCTCAACCATTCTGTGCCTCAGTTTCCCTGTGTGAAAAACGGAGGTGGGCGAAATAGCCCTTCCCTCCCTCACAGGTGTCTTGCAGACTACTGAAAGAGCAGAAGCCTAGAAAGATGAAGCGACTTGCCCAAACCCACATGGAGTGCCTGTGGCAGAGGTAGTGCACCCGGTCTTGCACGGGTGACACTAGTGCCTGAATCATGAGACCATTCTTTCTGGGGCATCAGTAGTGAGTCCTGCACGTGGCACTGATTAAAGGTGAAATCTGCTGCCATGCTGTCGAGGGTGAGCACAACTTCTGTGCACCACTTAACCCGCACTTAATCTCTATTTTAAGGATTTAACAAGGCCTCAATGCTGGCTCTCTGCACAGAGGCGCTTTCACCCCTAGTATCTTGGCAGGCGCAATTAAGAACTTAATGAAAGGTGCATTCATATTTATTTCCATGCTGACTTTCCCACAAGGTTTGGCCATTGAGGGTATTCAGCACATCCTTCTATGCTTAATGCGTAGTTCACTTTTTATGTGCCATCCCTTATGGAAAAGCTCCATACAATTTAATCTGGGATGAACCACCTGGGGACCTATAAAGAAGTAAATAGGTTGCAGCAGAAATTGTTCTAGGACAGACAGCATTTAATAGAGAATGACCTACCTCACATGTAGGTTTTAGCTCATTCTCTAGGATTTCCCAGACAATTATGTCCCTAGGGAACCCTAGCCCTGTGGGGCAGCCCCTTTAAGGACAGTCTTCAGGGCACAGCCTGCCACCAGAGCAGGGGTTAAAGTCTGGCCTGTGGGCTGGCAGTGGACATCATTTCCCTGCAGCCCCTGCTCGCAGGGCTGGGGCTGGTCTCCATGGAGACCCCAGCCACACCTGCACTGTGATAGTGCAAGGCTGGGGTTGCCATGAAGGCAAGGCATGCAGCAGAACAGGGCAGGGAGCCACTCTGCAGCTGCTGGGATCTTGTGGCGGGTGCAGCCTGGTCCAAGGCCAGGGCAGAGCTGTGATCTGCAGCCTGCATGCGCCGGGCAGGGTCGTGCAGGCAGTGGGATGCGGCTCTACTCCAGCTCCTTGCAGCGGCGACAGTCTGGTCCCAAGGCAGGGAAGAGCTGCAGTCCGCTGCCTGCACGTCCTTGTCCAGAGCATGCAGGCTGCAGACTGCGAGTCTGCCCTAGCCCCAGACCAAGCTGCCCCCACCGCAAGATCCCAGTGGCTCCAGAACAGCCCCCTGCCACACGCCCTGCCAGCGCAGCTGGGACCAGTCTCCATGGCAACCCCAGCTTTGCGCTATCACAGCACAGCTGTAGCTGGGGGTTCCATGGAAACTGGCCCCAGCCATGCGGGCAGGGGCTGCTGGGAAATGGAGTCCTGCCGCCAGCCGGATCCATCATTTTGCCCACCCCTGGGTTAAAAGGTAGCCCTGCAGGCTGGTTAGCTGACTGGGGACTATCACCTGACTAAAAGTAAGCTCAGGCCAGAGCTATATAAGCCCTGGGTTGAGCCAATGGGGGCCAACCAGCCCAGGCTGAGGCAGTGTGTAGGCTCCGGGAGACCAAAAGAAAATAGCTCTGCAGGCACAGGACAGAGTGACCCAGAGAGAAGGAGCCACGGGGGAAGCAGGTGCGCTGCCTTGATTATTTGGTTTTTAGTGTTTATGTTGTAGTTTCAAATGGAGGTTTGGATGAGGCTTAAAGTGGAGGTTTGGAGGCATCATTAGTGCCCAGAGGCACGTAAGTGCCTTGAGCCCTGCCAAGGGCAGGTTTTAGGCTCCAGTGAGTATTGAGCCATAGTGGAGCCTGGCAAATAGTGCAAGGCCCAGAGAGATGGGGGCCAGACAGCCCGGCACCACAGGTGTGCAGCAGACAGGGGCCAGGTCCCCAGCGACAGGAAAGGAGGGAGCTGAGCTAGTGTCTCAAAGCCAGGTCCAACACAGTGGGCTTAGGCTAGATGGCCTAGCCACATTAAAGGGGCAGGGGCTGAATAGGCCAAGGCCCCAACAGAGGTGACAACAGAGGGTAGATTTAGGCTAGATATCAGGAGGCGCTACTTCACGGTCAGGGCAGCTAGGATCTGGAAACAACTTCCAAGAGAAGTGGTGCTGGCTCCTACCCTAGGGGTCTTTAAGAGGAGGCTAGATGTACACCTTGCTGGGGTCATTTGAACCCAGTACTCTTTCCTGCCATGGCAGGGGGTTGGACTAGATGATCTACTCAGGTCTCTTCTGACCCTAGCAACTGTGAAACTATGAAACAGTTGTGTAACAGCTGCATGGGGCACGGTGTAGGGTTGGTGTGGAGCCATGCAATTAGCCCTTAAGGCAGGAGCTTCTCACTGCCGGGTGTCCTCTGGAACGAGGACCCGAACTGGGAAGCATCCCCTTTGAGAACCAAAAGAAACATGAAGACGTGGCAGGAGAGTGAAGAGGAGATTGTTCCCAGAAGTGGATTGAAATAAAGAGGACTCTGGGGCACTTCTAAGAGTTATTGACCACCTCTAAGAGTTCTCAACAGGGCAGTAAACCTATCAAAGTTTGCCAAAATCTATTCAATTCTATCAGAATCTATTTAGCAAGGGTGGTCTCTGCATTAGGCACTGCACCATGACTGTGGAGAGCAAGATTCAAGATTCCCACTAGCCAAACAGACTTCATAGGTACCCTTGAGACTCCCCTACTATTTGATAGGATTTGGCTGCCTAACTCCCTTTGGCTCCTCTGACAATTCCTACTTTAATCTGTCTATACCATAGAGATAATTATGTTTTACATTTTAGACTGGCAGCGTTCTGGGACAGAAGTTTTCTTCTACAACGAATGTGCCTGGCACGTAACATAATGCAGCCCTGAATGCAATAAGCAATAGATGCTACTTTAACTGAAAAATTGGTACGAAATAGGCATTTACTATGCGAGGGATCGTGCCTTTGAAGTGACAAATGGGTTACAACTGTGGCACCCTCCACCTTACAAAAGTTTGCAGATTTACTGCAAATTTACTGATGGTATTTGCTGCATCATGTTTGGTTCTGCTGCTGTCATTATTTTTTCTTTTCTCTGTTTTCCTAAGATTTACTTTTAACATAAACCCCTTCCTTCCACCTGGCAACACAGGCTCAGCTGCTTGCTTTGTAGTAGGCAATAACGTTTCTCCAAAGAAAAGGCCTAGTGGGAGTGCTGAAGCAAAGGACAGCTGGCAGCAGCTTCCCCCAGAGACCATAAACGCACTAAAGTTAATGGCTGAAAATATGCAGCGCAACTAACCTGTAACTGTGCTGCTGCTGAAAGCATCTTTTGCCTGGCTTGAAGTGCTGTTGATGAGGACACGGATATGGACATATTCTGCCTCAGCCACCTGATATCATCCCACATGCAAGACAGCTGCAAAATACATGTCACAGTTTAATCTTCTTTGCTTTCCATATTTACAAAACCAGCATAATTGTCTGTATGTCTGGTGCGGGAAGGGACAGAAAAGCAGATTGCACTTAGGAAACAATCACCAGATATTTTTCACCTTGACTTTCTCTGAGTGATTATAAAGTGTCTAGTCAGACTTTTAAAGCATCTAGTTTAGTACAAATCCATCAGGCTATAGAAAAAGAGGCGATTCCATGTACAGCATGGATTTATTTCAGTTAGTCTGTAAATGCTCATGAAAGTTTGTGCAGCATCCTCTGGGGCTCAGCGATATCTTTACCCCCTAGCATAACCATAATAGCAACTCTTAAAGCCTTTGATCAACCATTAACATTCATTTAGTTTTTCCTTTTTCTCTGGCCTGCAAAAACCCCCTCACATAACCCTGACTAGAAACAGTTTATGCGAGGTTAGATATTTTTCAAGGAGTGACTGCTGCTGTGACTAGAGCCTTCCACACTGATTGACTGGTTAAGCAGGGCTTAACCCTTAAAAATGTCATAGGAACCGCCCCCTCCCCGTATTAACCAAAGCAAAAAATAAGACAGATCATCACTGCCTTATCATCATTTACTAACAGGTTAGACAATGAATTTGTATAAGATAGTTTGGATAGGAATGAACCTGCCTCAGCAGGGGGTTGGACTAGATGTCCTCTGGGGTTAGGAACAGAAGTTACACATAAACCAGTTTAGGTCTTCAGAAAGTGGTTTAAACCTGTAACAGAACAGAAGTTCAGTACATATAAACCAGTTTCAAAATGGCTGAAATTGGTTTAAGATAAACCTGGCTGAATGTAGTATCAGACATAACTGATTTGGATCAAACTGGTTTATGAAACTTCTGTCCCAGACCCCTTCCTGGTTTAAGTTAAATCAGAGTTCCCCAGCATCCGAGCATGCTATCCAGCCCTCAGCCGTGCTGTGCTGTGCTGTCTGCTCCAGCAGAGAAGGCATGGGTGACTGGTGCTGCCTTAGTCGGGGGGGGGGCATGTGCCCCTCCCCCTCCATGACCTATCTCACTGACTGGGGGTGGGGGTTCCCCTGCGGCACATCCTGCCAGCTGGGAGGGGGGTGCCTCCATGACTGATCCTGCTGAACGGCTACATCTGCTTCTGAGAGCAGCTGCAGCAATCAGCCAACACTTGCAGGGGGCACCAGGGCAGAAGGCAGGGACTGCCCCTCGCAGGCAAGTTCTGGCTGGGGTCTGGTGCAGGGAGGAGGGTTAAACCTGGCTTCCCTCAAATACAGAGCTTCCCTGCCCTGCTGAACTTACTGGAAGTTACTGCTGGCTGCAACTGTGGACTAGAAATCCAAGAGGCAACTGAAAACAGGAAGAGATAGTGATGAGCAACCCCACAGAGTCCTGCTGCCATGATTCTGGGCTGCACATCCCAGAGACCTTGGGGCAGGAGGAAGAGGAAGCAAACACACAGCCCATGCTGGCCATGTGTCAGAGAACTGTGCTCTAGTGCCCCCCAGCTTCTGGCCTGAGCCACTGCAGGCATGTGGCTGCATTTCCTGAATCAAAGGTAAATGTGTGTCCCATTGTTTCTCAGTTTAATCTCTGCAACTTAGACTAACCTGCAAAGTCTGAATTGACTCAGCCTCAAGCTTTTTAACTGTCTGTACTTAGCCTGGAAGTCCCTCCCAGCCCTACTTTTCTATGATTCTGTGATCACTTAGCTTGTCTTCTGGTAACAAACATCCAACATCTCTGCAACTTCTAGTACATGACAGTGGGAAAACACATATGAAATTAGGTTCCTGTTACCTTGGTGAACCACAGAAAATCATGCATAATGGAACTAGTATGAGAGTCATCAATTTCCACAATTGGGATTTGATCTTCATTGGTTACTAACAAGTTGTCTTTGTAATAAAAGATAACAGCTAAGTAGAGCCCCCTACAAGGAAAAAAGAAATATAATTAGAGATCTCTCACAGTGGTATGAACCAAATGCCCCGGATATGCAAAACAGAGTAGTCTGTAAGGCCATAAACAGATGATTTTGATCATCTGATTGGACCTGCTGCATAATCAAAGCACTGAACTTCCCCTACTGATTCAGGCAAAATGTTTGTCATTGCAAATGGTTGGAGACTGCTACAACACAGTTATCTATGGATCTGATCATGCACTCCCTGCCCATATAAAACCAGAGCAATAATGCCCGGTTGGGATCATGACATCATTTTTGATCAGAATATTTGCTAGTATTTTATAACAACAATGGGGTTCTGCTGTTGTATAAATCTGGAGAAACTGACAGGATAATTATGTAACCTTGTAACCACATGATTTGCACACCAGATCTGAAAAAAATGTTTAGAGAAAGGGTTCCTCTCAGTATTTATTCTCACACTTAGTTACATGCATTCGCCAGTCACTGCAGAGGAATGGAAGATCCTGGAGGGTTCGTTCTTTTTTCAAATTCTTATCAAAATACAAAGAAGGAAAAGCAAACTAAGTGCTCCTTGTAATGAGAGAAGAATTAATCCAGTGTGGCTAACTTCCACTGAAACCAAACCATCGTGGCTTAGAGCTGCCTGAGTCATGCCAGGTTGCAGAACTAACCTGAAGTATTTGGGACTTCTCAGGTGGGTTGCTTGCTGCTGACAGGGCATTCAACATATATATAAACAGGTTGTGGGAGGCCTCAATTTTATATTCCCAATTATGAAATCCCTTTCATGAGCAGCAGCATCAGAGTTTCAAGAATATAAAAATTACTATACTGTAGGCCTGTCCAAAGCAGCTGGTGTTTGCTTCGGATTTGGACAATTTGGGGGATAGTGATTCGATTCGGCGATTTGAATCGCTGTCCTGAATCGATTTGGGCGAATCTGATTCAGAGATTCAGGGGAATGGGAGTAAGGGGGGGGCTGGTAGGGCAGGGGCTTAGGAGTGAGGGAGAGGCAGGGCATAGGCATATCACTGCCCCCCCAACCATATGTGCTGC
>NW_017728928.1:7211006-7213261 GCF_001723895.1 Crocodylus porosus
GAGCAGGGGGTTGGGGGGGCTGGCAGGGATCCCCCCATAGTCCTCTCCCCTCTCCCCCACCCCTAGTACTTACCAGGTCAGAGTCAGCTGCTGCCACTGAGGACTGCCCAAATCATCAAAGCTCTCCAAATCTTTTCTGAAGATGCAGAGAGCTTTGAATCGATTTGGACCATTAAATTGGCCCCCTGATTTGATTAGGATTTGGAGATTCGGCCACCGAATCAGGCCGAGCCTCCTCCAAATCGAATCAGCACCCGAAGTGTTGCACAGTCCTCCTATACTGTATTTTTGCATAAAGGGTGATAATTCCAAGCCAGCTCCCACTGATAACAGTGGAAAGATTTCTACTGACTCCCACGGGAGCTGGATCTGGCTCAAGGAGCTTCAGTTTCCATCAGACATACCAGTTTTCCACCGATGTAACTTTATCACAGTTATTTCTGATGTCCTGCCATTTAAATCAGAGGAGAGGCTGTGTGATCTCATGTCAAAGATGCCAATCGTGTTTGGATCCAGACATTAATTTTTAGCCAAACTTGGCATATTTTAGAAGTGAAATCAATGAACAAACCGTTTCAATGTCTTCACAAACTTGTTTGAAGAGTGGAAAAGATGCTTCAGGCTCCTAGAGACTGATTGCTTGCGCCCGGCATTCTGCAACTTAGACCCTTCTAAAGCAGAAAAACAAGGAAACAAAACGAGGAGACATCAACTTCAGTTTCTATTTAAAGAAAGAGCCTTTGTCCCTTCTAGTCCTGATACAAAATTTCAGAATGTGCCCGTGTTGATTTCTTACGGCAGACAAGGACTGAAGAAACTCACCCTTCTTTACTTATGTTTGCATTTACTCTTGGTGATAAGATAAAAGTGAACTCCTCGTGCCAATGAACTCAGGCCTGGAAAAAATATCCCTGTTTTGTTCCCCAGCCAGAATAGGCCTGACCCATAATCATGCGTTGCTGTTTGGGCAGTCAGAAATGGAATCTGAACTTTGCAAGTAATTTTTGTAATTATAACGGGCATAAACCAGCTGGGAAGATCTAATTTTTAGGTTGTCTGGTATTTTCTGAATTGTGCAGCTTAAGCTATCGGCAACGTCAAAGCTGCTAGTAACAGAATGACAGGTCTCCCACTTCGGCTCTAACAAATGTGGTGATATCAGGGAGAGATTTAACAAAATATTTTCCTTCATTTCAATGACATCAGCTGCCACTTGACGGAGAAGGATCAGTTCCATCTTTTTCTAAGCAACAGTTTGTATTTTCATTAACTTTTTTTTCCAGCAAAGTCAGGACTTCCCAAGCTAAATTTGTTCTGCAGTTAGCAAGAGTCCAAGCACCAGCCATTGAAGTTGTCCTTCAACCTGTTCACATCCAATTGGAAGTCTGTGATAAAAGGGCCGGACTTCGGATTGGATAGAACTGGATTCACATGCCAAAAGATCCAATCGGATTCCAAAAGATCAACGCATCAGCGTCAGCACAAAACTCAGACATTTACTAAAAAATTAGATTAACCATTTATTGTTCAATTGCTTTTCACTTTTCCAGATCTCTCTGCTTCGTGGTATTCCTAGGACTCTGCTCTTACTTAGGGCTGGATCCAGTTTCCTTTGAAGCCAATAAAACAATTCTCAGTGGGAGTTGGGACCATTACAAACGCTCTCTACGCCGTGTAAATGTAAATACTGTTAAAGGATGTGCCAGTAGACGGTGATCAAGAGTACACAGCATTGTTCAGGGCTTTTGAATGGCCTCCAGAAGTCACTGTCGTTGCAGAACTGGGAAGTGCAGTACGCCCTAAGCAGTTTTCACCAGCGGCAGCACCTTAAACTGGTTTGCTGTTGAGTAAACTCCATTGACTTGAGTTCTCATTCCTGTTTAATTCTGGTATATGAAAGGAAAGAATCAGTCCCAGAGACCTGAGTCTTAGGGCAGCAGGGGCCACAAATTGGCCCTGCAGCCTTCCCGACTGCCACTCTGATCCCCTTCCCCTCCTTGATCTGTTTTCTGCTTCCTGCCCTGTGCTCCCTCCCAATCACATTCTGCTTCTTGCCCTGTTCCTTCGGTGCTGCCTGCCCCCTTCCCCATCTGCCATGTGCCACACAGAGACTGCCCATGCCACTTTCATAGATTTCATAGATTTCATAGACATCAGGGCTGGAAGGGACCTCGGGAGATCATTGAGTCCAGCCCCCTGCCCAAAGGGCAGGAAGTCAGCTGGGGTCATAGGATCCCAGCAAGATAAGCATCCAA
>NW_017728928.1:7213361-7232880 GCF_001723895.1 Crocodylus porosus
TTCCCCCAGATCCTGGTGGTCACCCCTGATAAACTTATAGGTGGCCACCAGATCATCCCTGAGCCTGCGCTTTTCCAGGCTAAAGAGTCCCATGGCTCTCAGCCTGTCATCGTAAGATCTGTTTTCCTGACCTCTTGTGGTACACGTGCTGCAGGCTGGCCACCTGTCTTAGGATATTACTGGTTGACCTGGAAAGAAAGATGCTCAGAAAAATGTAATTGTGAAATGACATCCTGTAGGGCCAAGATGCTCCAATCATTCAGGGGAATCATTCAGGGGATGTAAGGATAAGCATGCTTGAGCCTCCAAATATCTGGAGGTTAACTTATCTCAGTTGGAAAAGCCTATTATCTTCCCAGGTCTTTACAGAAACCTACTTGCAGCATGTTGCTAATCCGTCTCCTTGAATGTTCCCAGAGTAACATATTTCCCTTGGACCATTACTGCTAAATAGGAGGTGTCTGACTGTGTCTCCTTAGCAAGTTCTAAGTTTGAACATTTAAAGAACTTCTAAATTTGTTCTTGTCAAAACCCCATCTGTGTAAGTGTTCAACATATTTTTTAAACGATGAATAAATCTGCACCATAATTTGCACATTGAAGACCACAGAAAGAAGACACATTGTTAGCATAATTATTGCTCTGCTGAACAGCGAGCACAAAGAGAACACGCTTCTAGTGGAGGTGAAATTATTATAGAATCAGACAATTCAGACACGGGAAAGACTTATTAGATCACCAAATCTGTTTTCTTTCCAGTGCAGTATCGTTCTCAATGGTATTTTCTCCCATGGTCTAGCCCTGGTTTAAATGCCTCAAGCAAAGCCATAATGACAAGTGCATTCCTTCTCTCTGACTCCCTCTATATTTCTTTCTTGATACTAATCTTCCAGGTTTTGTTCCTCGACGTTATCCCTTTTATTTTGAGTTACACCCCTCACTCTCTCTTCAGTATTCACCCCTTTCAAATGTTGGCTCTACCTGCCCTCCATTAGAAAGCAAATATCTGGAGAACATTTACACGGCTCATTCTTACCTTCCTGTGAGGCTACTTCAGTGCAGCACCCTAATGTAAACCAAATGGTAAATGCATGTCTCAATTCCCCTCCTCCTTGACTCGGACCAGTTTAGGAATACTATTTCCAGCCTAATTATGCAAGTTAGATTTTCTCTTGTATATGGGGGGAGGAAAGTCTGAGTTGCTAAAGGCACAGCAACATAACTCCACATAAAACACCCAGAGATTACAGCACTAAAATAATAGGGCACGTTAAATGTGAAAATATACGCTATTGGGCTATTCAGTGGTTTGGATTCAGTCCACAGCTTCTTATATGCCAAGAGCACAAAATAAAAAACGTAAAACTACACTAAGGACCATAAACTTCCCCACATTGTTCTTTGCTTTTGTTTTACAGTCTTGTCTAAGTAAGAAGCCAGAAAAGCAGAGCTGGGATTAGAGGATAATTTGGATCCACAAGAAATGGAATTTTAACAGTCTGTTATTTAATTAACTAATAAATAACATGAATTGCCCGGGATTGTAAAATATCAGCAGTAGCAAAACAAGCCGGTTTTAATAAATGATAAGGTAATCGAGTGTTGAGCCTTCGAGCCAACACTTACTAGACGAGATGAGGGGGGTGGTAGCGACCGGGTTTAGATTACAAACCTCAGCACTGAGATAGCGTCGAGCAGATCATTCCAAGGGTAAATTTATGATTTTTGCAGGTTCTCTCTTTTTACGCCGGACATATAAAAGTATCTTTGTTGTTTCCCAAATACAAGGGGTATATATAGAGAACGAGATAAATAGGCCTGTGGAGGGATAGGAGAAAACTGCACACGGGCCCTTCCTGGACAGGAGTGGGAGCACTGGGCTCTGGAAGAATCTGTGATGTAGTCTGCTGTTTTCCTGGGGAAGAATGGATAGAAAGGGCTGGGTGGTCTATAATCCCATGGCTAGAAAAGGGCGTATCACTCCCATGACTGGTCCACAGAAGTGAACCGAACAGTGTAAAACCAGTGAGAGAGGAAAATCTCACCCCTAATAATCCCTGGGCTTGCCTATCAGCTCTAGTCACTCTGGGTGGCATTCAGCGAGGAAGAGGTTAGCCTGACACCTGTACACCACTGTGAACCCACTTCAACCCTTTTTGGGGGCAGAAGTGAAGATTGGACTTTGCACCGACGCTGTGTATGAAGCTGGATTTTCCCCTTTGTGAAAAAAGATCTCACGGTTGGACGTTGATGCCACATACATTCAGATGAGAAATAAGGCTACAGCTTGTTAGCGTGGATGGCAGATAACCACGGGAGCAACTTATCCAAGACATAGTAGATTCTTTACCGTATTCAGTTCATAAATCAAAGCTGGGTATCTTCCTAAAAGGGATGCTATAGCTCAAGCAGAAGTTATGAGCTCAAAGCAGGAATTTACTGGGTGAGGTTGTAGGGCTTGGGTCAGATGCAGAAGATCCAAAGAAGTGATCATAATCGTTCTTTTCGGCCTTAAAATCTTCCATCTGTAATTCTCAGCTCACAGAACAGCATAAGCCTGTGAGTTTTATTACTGCATATTAATGCTAATTATTTATTCCATATAAACTTTTAAAATGGTCTGTGAAATCAAAGTCCTCTCTCTTTGGTAAATGTAGTAAAAACAGGTTTTCCTGCTTATGAATCAAATGACTCTCAAGCTAATTTTCAAAATTAATTTCTGACTTGTCCAATAAAATACATTTACAAGTAAGGCTCAGAAAGAAAATATTTGGGAAGCATTTCAATGAAGGTGCGGGTTCCCCTCTTAAGAAAGCATCACATAATTACTTAATCTGCACAAAATTTGTTTGGAATGAATGATTGGCAGAGAAAAAAATACTTAAAAAAAAAATACATTTGAAGTGTTGCCAGGACTTGTAATTGGAGTAACTTGGTTCTGCTATTCTGCAGCACGGTATTATGAAGACAAATGGATGACTTTGTTGTTTGTAATCATCACGGTTTTCCAGAAGATTAAACATATGAAAGCGAAGCTTCCTAAGCGATTCCCTGAGATAATTCATCATTTCACAGAGCAGGTTCAAAAGCAACAGCTGATCTAATTCCCAAACCTCTTGAACTCACTGTACATTCCTATGTATCCTTCCTGGTGTTCTTGGGAGCTTGTTTCCTTCAGCATCTGAAATGCTTTGGGCCACACAAACGAACAAGGTCTGGGCTTCCCTGCACAGCCCAAGCGAGCAGACTTTGCGCAGGGGATCTCAACGGAAACTGGGGAATTTAATCCTCTCTTGTCCAGCTGCGACATTGGAGCAGCTGCTGCTCTTGAGCTCCTTTTATAAGTGGGGTTTTGGTCAGCCCATCAACCAAGCCACTCATCGTCTCTGGCCTGTCTTTCCACACTTCCAATACCCCTTCCCTGCACTCAGAGGGAGGATGAGGCATGCATGCTCCTCCCCAGAGAGGCAGCATTTCTGTATGCGAGGGCAGGGGCCAAGAGGGCCCCACTTCGAATCCTTCCTTGGTCATTGTCTCATGTTAACTCTACTGCTCACTAAACACTGGCCCTGATCTCCCTCTTACTTAAACCAGTGTACGTGATAAGATTCACACAGGATAAAAACAGTGGTCTGGGATCTGATTCTGGCCCGTTGTTTAGTTGTGCCTCACAAACAGTGGAGAAAATAGGCGCACTCCATTGGGTCCTTAGCTGATGAACACTAGTAAGGCGTTGTAGCACTCTATGGACCTGTGGTGATTGAAACCAGCTGAGGATCATGAGTATAAGCATTTAGCCTGAGGGGTACTATGTGGTGTAGTAGATTTCATAGGCAACTGCTAGACGGGTTATGGGGGGGGGGCACGTGTCCCCCCGACAGGGCCATTCCCACCACTGACACCACTGGTGGCTTTTGCGGGTGCTTGCCAGCCCCAGTCCCGCTGCCACCACCAACATCTGTGGGTATTTGCCAGCCCCAACCCTGCTGCTGGCACTGGCTTCTGTGGGTGCCTCCCCAGACTCAGGAGGCACCAGTTGCCCATGGCAGATTTGGCACAGGGCTGTTTCAGAAGACCAGTATCCTGATACGGACTCAGTCCTGAAACCATCCTAAGCCTCAGCCTCTTCATCTGAGAGATGAGATACCAATATTTACTTGCACAGGGCTGCTCAACCTCTTGCTGGAGGGCCAGGTTTGGCTTATGAGGCCACGTCTCCTGGCCAGAGGGGTTCCCTGCAGGTCTGAAAGTTTGGCGGCTGGGGAGCAGTGGCAGTGTTTACTGAAGCTCCCCTTCTGCCATAATTCCTGGACCCACAGGTCAGATGACATGGCCCTGCACACCAGATTGCACCAACTCCCAGTAGGCCATTGTATGGGCTTGAGCTGCCGAGTGGATCAATCTAGTGGGAGGGGGCAGCTGGGTTGCACTCATGGGCCAGCTCTGCATGCCAGGTCTGGCCCATGGACTGGCCTCACACCTCTGATGTGGCCCAAAGGGTCAGAAAGTTGAGTGTGACTCTTATCGACAAAAGTGCTGTGAAGCCTAAATAACAGGTCAGATCCTTCCGTTGGTGTAAAATGGAAGAGGTCCATGGACAACTCTGCAGTGGTGTTGATTTATGCTAGCAGAAGTTCGACTTCACAAAGTTTTACATGACTGGAAACAATTAAATCATGAGATCCTTCTGGCCCTGTGCTCCACCCACTAGCCAGTCATCCTCCCTGGACCAAAAACACTCCTAGCTTTCAGTTCACATTGACACTTCCCAGCTGCAAATTTCAGAGGAGAAGTAACGTTGTGATTCCTTCTCCCCTTTTCAATGCAAAAATGTTTCCAGTTTCCCAACGTTTCACAAAACTACTAAACTATTGGCACAGACTTGGAGTTTTTTTTTGTCTTCCCCTGCAGTGTGGGGTATGGTCCTCTTCTTTGGATCTCTTGAGTATATTTTAATCAACTACTTCCACCCCTCAGTGTAGCAGGATGTTGACAGTGGCCTCAACCTCAGCTTTATCTGTGGCAAGTTAAAGGGCACTTGTGATGTTTCAGGTATTGTGTCGGGTCCTTGTGTGTGTCGGTCGTTTCCAAAGCTTTTAAGAACAGGTTAGACAAACACTCATTTCTGGTGGTTTTGACAGCGATGCTCCTGTCCTGAGCAAGGGGTTGGACTAGATAACCTGCCAAGGTCCTTTTCAGCTCTATTTTCTCATGATAGGGATCACGTCAACTGCACGGCTTAGCTACGCCTCTAACGTGCATCGAGAAGGCCCTTCGTAATGGTACGATGCGGATTCAGCCACATATCTAATGGCACGAGGAATGAATTTCACATGACCAAAGCAAAAATATTGTTATGATAGGCACCACCAGGTGGCACTGCTACCCATCATCTTCTAAGGGGTTTTGGGGTTGGTTTTTTGTTTTTTTGTAAGTGTGTGAGAAAATGTTCAGTCTTTGGAAGATTGCTACAATGGTGTTAGGGTTTTTGCTCTTTTAAAATTCAAGATCAGGGGACATGTAAGAAGAGTGGCAGAGGCTCTCAATTCTTGGCGAAGCTCTCCCCCACGTCGAACTGGAGACTCCCGAAAGAATTGCCTGCACGTTGTTGGTGAGCATTTTTGTCCCTAGACTGGAGTCCAGGTGTCATTCCCGTCACATCACTCACTATTCTTTGATGAGGAGGCTGATCTGGAAGGGCCTGGATGTGCGCTACCTCTCAGGAGGAGGGAAATGGTACCATAACAAAATGCCCTACCAGATAATCACATAGGAAGGAACCTGTTTAAGAGCCGTAATGTGCTACCTCCAGCTTCCTTTCCAAAATTCCCTACAAATATTCATGTTTGTGTGAATCCTAATGAGAGAAACATGTGCTTTCCTTGCAATATCTCTTTTCCCTGTCCAAATGACCATAGTTTAAGTTGCCATAGTTACAACTGGGCTTTGGCAGACCTTTGATCATCATGATTGTGGAATATCTGCATACGAAGAACTGAAGCCGAATCTATCAATTTTAGCCCGATGATTTCAGCCTTACGTACTTAAATTGCTTGTCGCAGTTTGGAATATAACAGGCAAACCAGCAAAGAAAAACGATAGCTTCGTGGCAGTTTGATTCTTCCTTTTAAACCAAGTTCCTTTGCCATTAGGCATTATTCCGGTCAGAAATCTTAGCTGAAAACCCCCCAAATAGTAATATTTCTACAGCCCACATAGAATAAGGGCATTTCAAATGCTTTCTAAAGAACGCTAAGTAGCTGCTGCAGCCTGCGAGCCATCACAGACCCATGAATGAAAGAGCACATGAGTGGCTGAGATTCGAACCCTCTCCCAGATTTAGGTTTTTTCCATTAGAAAATGTAGCAAACTTGCCTTCACACAGGATAGTGCAACTATTTTTCATTACACATCGGCACCACCTTTGCTAGAATATGCAGTGCCTTCCATTTGGATGTTGCCAGGTCCTCTCTGTTGATCCAAAACATTTGTTAACTTTAACTGGGGTTTTTTTTTGGGGGGGGGAGAGAGAAAGATCCTTGTAACATTTTCATGGAGTCTTGCATGAAATGCAGGGAAAACAATTAAATACGTGTGTGGAATATAAGGGGGAGGGAGGATTTGTGTGGCTGCTGGCTTTAAAAGTGGGTTGCTTATTTTAAGGGTTAAAAGCAAGATAGCGCACTAAAGTGATTCCAGATGGGCCAATATTAATATCTTTCTTTGCCTGATGAATGAGAAGGTATGACCTAGTTAGGAAACTGCTAAAATTACAGGCGCCACAGAGGCTTCGGCTGGTGCCTACCGCACAGATATGTTATCCTTACCTCTGCAGCTGTAATGCTGATGAGACGCTCGGACCTGCTGAAGGAGATGTTCCAGGGCTTCAGTGTGTCCCCTGTGTCGAGGGTCTCTTCCATCGCAGTCTTTCCAGTCTGGTGAACAAAAGGACCAAGCAGAACTAAGTGTAAAGGGACAGGAAAGGGAGTTTTAAATGGTTTTCTCGCTTCTAATAGTCCTGAGCTTCAGAAGACATTTGCATGTACGCAGGCAGGCGGAAACAGCAGCTGCTTTTAAGTCTGTTGCTGCTGCTTACACGATAACCTTCCTCTGCAAACCAGGTGATAATATTAATATATAGGTAGGTACCTGTTCAAATCTGAGCAGCTCCCGGGAGCTTCTGTTGTGACAGCTGGACAGTGTCTGTCAGATCTCCTATGTGGCTCCCATTACTCTGGTCAGTGCTTCTCAGTCATTAATGTGTCACCCTCCCAATGCCCCGGTGTGGTAGGGAAGCGCTTTTATCTCCCTTTTACAGTGCAGGGACGGAGGCACACAGAGGATAAATAATGTTATCACAGTCATGCAGGAAAACGATTGCAGGGAGGAGAGTTGAACCTTGCTTCCCCACAGCTGAGTCCCGTCTCTGTGGGACCATTCATACCAGTTTGGTCCATGCATGGTGGGGAACCCCTGCACTGCCACCCGTGGCACTGACTGTGCCAGGCACTGTCCTGGTAAGACAAGGAGCCACAGTTTCTCCCCCAAACACCTTCAGTCTGGGAAAAAAAAAAGGCTTTGCTTGCATGCTCTCACTGGCTTCTGGCTATGTTCTCAGTCTTAATAAAACCTGCTAGCACAAGCTGCTCAAGTCTTCTCGTGCTCTCAGCCCAGATCAGCCAGGCTGCTGAGTTTGCAGCACACAGGAGATTCGCGCTTTCAAATGACATCGTTTCAGAAGTTGTTTTCACTTTTTAGAAAGCAAAAGAAATAATAAGCTCTCCCCATCTCCCCCATGAAGCACACCCGCCTGCCTCTCCTCTGTTGGCACGGGGGCACGTACAGATTCAGAGCCACCAACAGACTGTTTGCTCACTCGCTAAATATACAGGGCTTGTTTATGGGGCAAGCCCAGTCCAAGGGCCTTCCTATGCCAGCAGGTATAAAGATGCCTTTTTCTTCCTTGTATTATGCTTGCTACAGTGATAACAAGCCCCATGCCAGGATGGTTTTAATGGCCAGGTGGTACTGCTACAGTGCTCAAGGCCTAGAAGGCCTGTCCCTCAGGGTATGTACTGTGGTGGGTGTCAACAGCAGCACAGCATCTGTCCTACACTGAGAGGTCAATTATCAGCATGGTCCACTGAGGACAAGCTATGCAGGGATGGATGAGGAGCGCAGCGCGGATTAGCTGGACAAACCATACCAAGCTTGGCACATCTGCCGGCCAAGGACTGCCAGAGCACAGCAGTCTTCTGTGTATCCCGCTTCTCCTTTTATTCCCCCAGAACGAGAATAAGGACCTTCACTCCTGAGTGTCTGGGGCGGGGTGCATTGTGTCCCGCACTCATTGAGCCTCCATGCAAGAGGGACCTCCAGTTGGGAGGACTCACTGAATCTATGGCTGCTCAGTGCCAGCGGGGGATTCAGGATTGGGCCCTGGATCTATAAACCTGCTAGCCATTGGTGATGTGTAGGGCATGCACACAGGTGCATGTGCACCCCCTGAGACTGGCCGCGCAGCCCCTGGAGGCGCCAGCCCCAAAACCAGAAGTGCACCTCCAGTTTCACCGCTGGCTCGGCGATCGGCTGCTGGGGGACCCTCCCCGCGCTGGCGATCTGGTGATCGGGAGGCACCAGTCGCCCATGCTGCTAATATATTCTTCTAGCCATCATTATAAATGGTTTTATGGCACGTGAAGTGGTTTAAATGCAAGTGACAGCTGAGGGCCAAATTCTGCTCATTTATACCTGAGCAGTCCTGGAGTTGCACAGCTCTTGCCAAGAGCAGAGTCTGTGAGTTACTTTTATAACCCAAAGTGAAGGCAGCCGCCCTGGACGAGGCTTTTCCCGCAGGAATAAGTTCTGCAGACAGCAGATGCCCAGTAACAGAGCAAATAGCCTGTGGCATTTCAAGCTGAAGTTCTGATGTTAATGCTGCCTAAAAAAAGAATTTAAATTCAGGCTGTAAGGGTCTTGCTCACTGAAAAGCTTAAGTATGTGTCACTAAGGATACTTAATGAAAATACCGCAGACTTGCCAGCTATACGCAGCGATCTGGACTTGCTTAATGCTACCATGCTCACTGATGAAGAAAACATACATATATGGCCATGATGAAATACTGCTCTTTGCCACACAGAGACCCAGCATAAATTCCCATGTGTGCACAGCTACTACTGTTCTCGCATGCCTCACTGCAAAGGCTTGGCTTGCCTCATAAAAGTAGCCCTGCTATCACTTGCTGCATATGTCCCAAATGCTGTTGTGGCCCTCATGTCACAGACGGCACAGCCTGGGAGGAGACAGGCAAACATGGCCCGAATGTCACGAGGCTCTTCCAGGGGCCAGAGTGGCATTAGCTTTATGGGTGTCCGAACTGCAGAGCGCAATGTCACGCAGATATATCCGAGTTGGGTCTGTACAGTCAAGGCCGGGGACCAGAGCTTGACAGCCGGGTTAGCACAGAGTTTCCCCCGAGCTCCCAACCACAGCTTCTTAGGGCATCACACTAAAGCGACCAGACTGCTTTCAGGACCCGAGCCAGGTCATTCAGACCTACACACCTGACCCTTAGTGGGAGCTGCAAGGGAGAACAGTGGAAGTCTGCTTCTATCAGTCTTACACCAGCTCCTGTACTATGAGCAGAGAGAGGTAGTTAGCCATGCAAGTCTGAAGTCAGAGAGGGTAGAGATGCAGCTTGTGGATTCACTAAATCAGAGATGCATATACTTCCACGAGCCCAAGCGCACATCCTCAGATGTTGCCATCAGTCCTGTACTACACACACTGTTTCCTGGGCCTCCAGGACACCTATACTCAGCCGGAGGCTGCAGCAGAGGCTGTAGGATTCTGGTTAAATCTGGCTGAACATTTGGAAAAGGCTGAGGAGCGAATATGAAGACAGTGGCATTCTCCAAAGAGCAGGACAATGCAATGTCTGCAATACTTCAATCTCATAACAGGTTGCAACCTGCCTTGCCTAGGACTCCCTGATCTGCAGGGTGTGTTTTCCACTGACTGACACCAAACTCCTGTAAAACAGATAGTTTCTTCCTTAAGGTGTCAAGGACTTCTGAGATGCTGGGGGCCAAATTGTATACAATTATAGCTGTGCAAATCCAGAGCACCTCCATGCAGGGGAGTGTCAGTTAGAGTAGGATTTTATCCTTGTACACTCAGACAGAAGATTTAATTAGAGGAACCCTGGATCCACTCTGGGTTAAGCCACAACAAAATTTGGTCCACAATTAGAAAACAGGACTTCATCAGGATGAGGACGCCAACCCCCAACTCACTGTAACACTCTCGGCTACCTTGATTTTCTCACATTAGCATTCAAGCTTATTAAATTGTTACATTAGCTCAATAAAAGCAAGTGCTAATGCAATAAAGTAAAAAAAACTTTACTGCACTAACCAATACAAGGGAAGCTGCAACGTGCCTAGCCAAGTCAACAGCAAAGACTTAGCCAGGAAGAGTTACTAACAATAGGATGCCATTGTGATAGGTTAAAACGTTGTAAAAATAAAATTGTATCCCAGACGGGATGCCACAAAACACGTCATGGCCTTTGAAAAGGAAGGAAGGTTTCAGCCTTGTTTGGAAAATTCTAGCTACTATTTCAGGGCTTGATCCTGCAAACCTGGAGGTGCGTGAGTATTTTACTTCCCGTCAGCTTCAGCGGGACTTGACACCTGTTCTCACCTTAGGATCTGGCCCACAGCGCTTATATTTCAGTGCAATGCACTGTGTATAATTGCCTGCGATATCACTGCTTTCCAGTTTGCAGTTCAGAGTATGATCTTACACTATCAAGACTTATGAGGCAGGGCTGAAAGCACCAGGGGTATTTAGTCTGGAGAAGAAAAGACGGAGGGGGATTTGATAATCGCCTTCAAATACATGAAGGGCAATTACAAAGAAGATGGAGATGGACTTTTCTTCGTAGCTGTGTGGGAAAGGACTAGGAGCAACAGCCTCAAGCTTTGGCAGGGGAAATTTTGGTTGGAGATTATGGAAAACTTTCTGAATACCAGGGTGGTCAAGCATTGGAACAGGCTAGAGAAATTGGGGAATCTCCATCCTTGGACGTTTTCAAGAACAGGCTGGACAGACGATCAGCTTTAACGGTTTAGTCAGGGATGATCTTGCCTCATGCCAGGGGCTAGATGACATGGTGAAGTCCCTTCCAGCCCTGCTTTCCTACGAGTATACCATGTTCCACAGGAGAGACGCCTATGGAAAGGCAGTGAAGTAAAATTCCTTCCTTGTGTGCTTAAGTGCTTGCAGGATCAGACCCTTGGTAGACAATACAGTGACAAAACATTGGAAAAATGGTTGGAGTGGAGACAGCATAAGGACATTAAAAAGATTTGTATGTGTGTATATACACGTGGAATACACGCACACACACAAACCTGAAGAGCTCGAAGGATTACTGCAGTTCAAAGTTATGATGGATTTGGACAATGAGCCTACATCAGACAATTTGGAGGAAGCCATTAAATTGATTCCTGGGAACAAGGCATCTGGCAACGACTGTTTGCCCGCTAAAACGTACAAACACGCCAACAACAAATTACTTGGACAGCTCCATGATGTTTTGTTATTCTGCTTTGCTGGAAAGAGGAAGCAGTACCGCAAGATTTCGGAGATGAACAGTCTGTACAATTACACAAAAACAAAGGGGATAGAAGTGACTGTGACAGCTCTAGAGGTATTTTCCTGTTCAGCAAGGCTGGAAAAATTGTTACTCGCATCATGCTCCTAGGCTACAATCTCTAGGTGAAAGTCTCTATCCCGAAAGTCAAGGTGGCCTTCACTCAGGATGCTCGACCATTGATGTGATATATTCAGTCAACAGCTGCAAGGGAAGTGTAGAGAAAAATGAATACGACTGTACATAGCCTTCATCAATCTGATGAAGGCCTTCAATAGAGTCAACAGACAGGGCTTTTTTCTGTTCCAGAGAAACTGGGTTGTCCCCCCACAAAATGTATAAACTTGCTCATTACATCAAGGTATGAAGGCAAATGTAGATTATGATAATAAAGAATTAAACTCCTCTGACATCGAAACAACAGGGTGAAACGTGTGCATTTTAGCCTCCATACTTTTCTTAACATTTACTTTTCATTACTGTTTCTTCATGCATTCAAAGACAGCAATGATGGCATTTATCTTTGAACCAGACTAGACGGAGGCTTCAACATCTCAAGGTTTAGCATGAAAACCAAGGTGAAAGAACCGGTCCTGAGAAAATTCCCGTTTTCAGATGATGTGTTCTTGGTTGTCCAAAGTGAATCTTCCCAGCAAAATGTCTTGGGCATATTATCTGAATCATGCAAGAATTTCAGGATGGCAATTAGTCTCAAGAAGACTATGATTATGTACCAAGGGGTGGAAGAACCAGTGCCTGACATTACTCTGGAGGAGAAATCTCTTGTCATTGACAGTTTTTGCTACTTGGAGTCTACAATCAGCAGGAATCTGGACCTGCAGACTGAGCTGACTAACAGAAATGGACAAGCAGCTAAGAATTTTGCGCATGGAATAACAGAAAACTATCAGCTAAGGTGAAGATGCAAATCTATGAGAATTGGGCTGTCATCCCTGCTTTATGGTTCAGAAATGTGGACTACATATGGTAGGCCTATCATGATACTGAACAGCTTCCACATGAGGTGTCTGCGTAAGATCCTGAAAATAAAGTGGGAAAGCAGAATACCAAACACCGAAGTGCTGGAGTGCACAGGACTGGCACGTGTAGAAAACTGTATCAAGAAGAGAAGGTTGTGATGGATCGGCCATGTCAGGGAAATGGGAGAAGACCGTATCCCCAAGAATATTTTGCATAGTGAGATTCAAGATGGCTCTAGAAAGTCGGGTTGCCCTCTATGGTGGTACCACGATGCATGAAAAAATTCTATGAAGTTGCTCGACATCAATGTAGAAAGTTGGGAGGAGTGTGCAGAATCCTGCCCAATCTGGTGGGAACATCTGGCACTGGGTGCAGCTCAACATGAAGTGGCTTTGATCCAGAGGATGGAAGCAGAGCAAGAAAGAAGAAAGCAGCATCCTGTAAACTCTGGACTCCAACTCAGACAACGTATGGATCTGTGAAATTTGTAACAAGCTGTGTCGCTCTTGAATTGGCCTTGTCAGCCACAAATGGATTCATCAGGCATCTGACTAGACCTCTTACGTGTACACCATGATCCAGAGGATTGACAGTTGCCTACCATATATCTACACACACGCGCACAGATATAATATGCAACAAGCAAAGAAAATTCCAATACACACACACACACACTCTCTCTCTCTCTCTCTCTGTATATATACACGCACACTCTGCGTGTGTACGTGTGTGTATTTGTTTGTGGGCCTGAACTTATATTTCATTTACTGCATTCCCACCTGGCTTCCCCACCTGGCCCTTGGTCCTGGACGAGTGGATGTTTACAACCTCACTTTTAAAAGGGACAGATTCTGAGAAAGCAGCAGTTAGGAATCAAATACAGTGGATGTAACAGCTCATAACCTACTGGACGGAGAAGCGGAGGCAGGAGTAGTGGCTTGGGACAGACCCCATCCTTTCATGTTGTAGGCAGAGACTTGGACATAATACCTTTGGCCCTGCAAATGAACAAAAATGGAAACAAAATGCATTAAACCTTAAATGTTAATTTCTTTGCACTTTGCTTCTCTAACATGCCATACCTATCTTAACTGATATGGCCTTAAGTTAATGACTTGAGAAATTCCTTCTGCTCAGTTTTGTATCCTTATGCATCTGTGTGGATTGGCTCATGCTAGGAGAGCTTTCCTGGGGCAGGAATAGCACTGAGACGGGTTCAATTCTCTCGGCGGATTGAAGGGATTCAACCCCTGCATCCTTGCCTGCCTGCCACGGGAAGATCCCAGCCTCCAGGCTACAGGATACTCCCTCCCTCTGTGCTGAAGCTGCCCAGAAGAGCATGTCAGATTCAGGGGCATGGAAAACCAGTGAGCAAGGAGGAGCACAACTCTGCAGCAAAGTGCGTAGGCCGCGCTGTGTGCAGGAGGGAATTCAGGGTTTCAGTCTCTGATCTCACGATTATTTCCACCATTTACCCACTGCCTTGGCAGGAACCACAAACAGTGACAGGAGCAGGGACCGAAGCTCTCTCCTCCACGAGATTTCAAAGAAAGCGGAGGTAAGCCAGCGTGAGCCCTATTAAAAATCCTGCCGTTCCTGTAAAGATATTGCATCCGCATACCTGTGCGGAGCTAAAGGTATAACAAAGTTCTGCCCTCACATGCGTTCTTGGAAGTGACTGCACATTTAGCTGATTTGTATTTTAGTAAAGCTGCTTTATACTGCTGGTAAGAATGAAAAGGTAGAAGATGCAAGCGAGAGCCCACCAGCCTGGAAAAATAACGGGCTTCAAATCAAAGCTCTCTCCAGACCAAACGACTCAATAAAACAATCTCTTCTCAAACTGGTGCTGGAAGTTTTCATGTTGTGCCCATCCCTGAACTCCCACACAAACCTATTTAAGAATTTTAACCTTAGGGCACAGTCAGATATCCGTACCAACCTATGCTTCAGGCCAATGGCCAAGGTTTTTTGACCCAAATCTCTAATTCAACACCCAGTTCAGTCAATGGAAAGACTCCTATAAACTTTTGTGAACTTTGGATTGGGCCCTTAAAGAAGGCTTCCAGCACAAATATTTGTGCAACTTCTGAATGAGGCCAGCATTTGTGAACCAAAATTTGCTTCTACAAATGGTCTAAAAACCCTGGCAGAACAGGGTTATAGACACATGGCTGAAGTTAGACTCGGTAAAAATCCATGCGAATATTCATGAAAAGTTTTCTCCATCACTAACCCCGTTCTTATCCGCACAAACACACACATCCTCTCTTTAAAAAGAAAAAGACAGCAGTCAGCAACTGTGTTCCTGGATGAGGTGGAGGAGATAGACTTGTTATTTTAACCATCAGACATGGAGTCAGGACTGGATCACTCAGGAGCCTTTGATCTGCACTGAGATTATCCTGTGATCCAGAGAGCAGGGGCTTTCAGTCCAATCTTTTCTGATCTCCCCATAACATGACAACTTACAAAACAGTTCATGCTGTTTGTCTATTCCTCTGTGACTCCCAGATTATGGATACCAGACATATTATGCTTAATGACGGGCAGTTGTTGCCAGAGGAATGGTACTCTGCTGTTATTGCCAAGAGGTCTGGACACAAATGTCAGGGCCCTTATATCACCGGGGGAGTTAAAGATCTAAATTAATGATTTGGCCTTTACCGTTCTGAGGCCTGTGATGATGCACCTCAAAGACTGAAGATTATCCATGATAATTTCCCCGGCCAAAGGAGAAAAGTCTTCAGAGCAGCTCCATTCCACTAGAAAATAAATAGCCAAAGAAAAGCAAATCAGATTTCAGGGAAAGAAAATTGAGGCATTTTATCACCGTGGAAATTAAGTAGCTGCCTTTTCTCCCACCATTTACCGATTAACTCCTCCATGTGGCTAGAGCAAGACCATATGATGATTCACAGTGTTTTGTATGGTGCTCAATTGTGTGTGTGTGTGTGTGTGTGTGTGTGTGTGTCTGTCTGTCTGTGCGTGTGTGAAAAAATAGCTCAAAAGCTTTTCATAAAAGTATGTTTAAAAATGCTTTGGCATGCAAGTTACAGTCATTTAAGCAATTTCCTTTTAAAGAAAAAACAGCAGCAGGAAAGAGAGCTTGTGTGGAGAACTGAAAGCCCAAGTAACCCAACCTATACATCCAAATGGACAGAAAGCCTCCGGCTGTGCTGCTAAAGCCACACGGGTGGACCCTTGGGCCTGCATAGAGCCCCCGTGGCTATCAAGGCAATGCCATAGGGGTCAGTGGCATAAGGAGGGTGGCGTGAACAGGGCAACCACTTCATCTGCAAAAAAAGAGTGGCAGCTGCTTAATTACAATTGCGATCGTGGCGGTAACCAGAAGTCGCTGCTGCTTCTGGGCCCCAGGACCTCGGCTGCATCCTTGTACTGCCGAGAGCGGGGCAGAGATCTGTACGTCTGACTGCAGCGGACTCTGATTCTGTACTCTGCACCAGATCATAGGAAAGTAGGGCTGAAGGGACCTCGCAAAGACATCTAGTCCAGCCCCCTACTCAAGGCAGGATTTCTGTGGCATAATGACAGAAGTCGCACAGACCCACAAGACAGGACATTCATTACGGAGGGAGAAAAAAAAAAAAAATCAAGCAGCATTGCATTAAACTGTCCTTTGCAATCAGACAGATCCATCCTTTAGATGTAAGGATGTGGCTGCCCTTCCTGAAGTACTCGCAACCAGAAGAGCTGGCAAGATCAGCCCCACTGCCATTAACATTTCCCCTTTTACGCCTTGCGAAGGGAATGGGAGCACAAAAATACTTTAAGTTAGAGACGGGCAGATCTAGGAATTCGGTTTTCAAATGAGCACAAGTGAATGGTGAATTGTGACTGCTGACAGGGAAACAGCCTATTTTTCTTAAGTGATATGCTAGGAATGGCGAATTCCCTGGTTGTAGCATAGGGCCAGTTACTACAGCAGACTCACGTTTCTGGGATTTAATAGCTTGTCTGTTCACAACCCGTCTGGCTCCACGTGGTGGACAAGCCGTCGGCCTGGAGGTCTAGTTCAACAAGTCGTTGTGGAGATCGCAGGTTACAGACCAAATTCTCCTCTCGGTTATGCTCATGTAAACATGGACGAATGGCATAGACGGTCCGCATTTACATAATGGATTTGGCCCAGAGATTTCTTTCATTTTAGATCCTCAAAATTTCCCGCAGCGGCTATCGTTTTCACATGTGTAATTGTCAAGAGCTTCAGCTTTTGAAACCAAAGCACTAACTAAAGATGTATTTGATTTCAGAGCTTGAAATTTTCACACGTCTCAATGGCAAAGTCGGCTGTGCCCTTTTGGCATTTAGGGAAAAAAGGAACATTTCTCACAATATTTTCTGCTCAGCAGACACAGCGGTGGGTTTCCACAGTACTTTTGCAGGGTTACCAGAACAACAAAGGGCTTGCGTGTCTTTTCTGCCCTCTGCATGGCTTTCCCCCTTCTTTCTGACTGCACCTTGTAGTCTCACATATTGCACAAGTATGTCCTGAAACACTTTAACATTCGCCACTAAGAAAAGCATATTGGTTTTGTCTATTGCCCCTTTTAGATAAAATCCCCTGAAACACTAGGAAATTATAACTACCTAAATACTGCTGCCTTTAACAGCAGTCACAGGGCTATCTCTATCCACCACTATGAAAATTTAAAGGTTATTATTGCAGCATGTTGTGAAGTTTTTGCTGAGGATTTAATTACAGCAGGGCCTGCGAGTGCCACTGTAACTTGACGGCCTGTCAGAGTTTCCATTGTAAACCTTGATTTTTTCAGGGTTTTATAACTCGGCTGTATTAAATCACTTCGGACTGACACTTGCTCTGCATCACGCTGCTAGTTCGGGCATGTTTCTCCTTTCTCTTCAACTGGAGAAGCCCTTCCTCAGCTGTTGAACGGCTAGCAAACAGATGTGCGGTCACTTCAGGCCCAGATATATTGACAGAGTGATGTAAAAAGGCTTTGGCATAAATGAGTCCTGCATCTTTTGCACGTGTGTGTCTATCAGTGAGCATGCCGGGGCCCATTCTTGAGTGGGACCTTTGCAAGAAAATGCCAGCACTGTAGTAAAGCCAAAGACAGTTTCAACAGAATTTCAGATGCTGCCAGAAACACTCTTCATATGTGGCAAAAATATCCCATGAGCTTTAAAAATATATATATTTTACCCTACAGATGGAGTTGAGTGGTTTTGCATGATTTTTATTTCAAAATTTCAATGCAAAAAGGTCATTAGAACTATCTAACATTTTCAAAATGGTGAGTTTTGGGGTGCATTTTTCATAAAAATATTGATTTTTGATGGAATGCCAGTCCTTTCCGTGAAGTTTTTTGCTGAACATTTTCATCAGTGCAGTTTGTGCGTATATATATTTGCTCAGCCTTTATTTCAACAAGCTGTTTTTCACATTTTTGATCAGGTCTACTAAACAAGGTGATGACACAAGAGACAGCACAGTTTTTAAAATGGGGAAAAATAATTTGCAAATGATGGACCCTGTATTCACTTTGCACACACTGCCAATCTCTACCCTATGGCTATCTAGCTAAAAATAAGTCTAATTTCCCCACTTTGTTCTTATATGGAGCTTTTCATCAACAGATTCCAAGGATCTTCCAAAGGAGTTTGGTATCATTTCCCCCATTTTACTGATGAGGAAACTGAGACGCACATTAAAATCATTTTACTGCATAATTAACTTTATTCTATGGCTTATTCGTTTACTTCTTAGTATTTTCACATTGCACAGTCTCAACAAAAAGAAGCCAGTTTGCCTGTAGCACAGAAATTGTAACATGGTAGGACTATAAAATATACAGCCAAATCCACATCCCATACGAGTTATAGGGGGAGCCATTCTATTGACGTCAATGGGCACTGCATCAAGCCCACAATACAGAAAAATAATTCAAGATCCTGATGCTTATTGGCGCATCTTATCAGAGTGCACTGAGACGAGTTGTGTAAGCCCTTTTGTGCTATATAATTTTTACCGTGCAAAAAAGCCTGGTTGAAATGAACAGCTATCTGGCACCATTGATTTAAATACGATTATTTTTACCATAATATGGGTAACAGGAAGTAGCATGTTGTAGAAAGGTACTGCATGACAACAGAAGTCATTGCTACTATGATAACTTTCTGGAGGAACTCCGCTGAAGGATACTGAAAAGGAAATTGAGTGTTAATGTTGTATCACAAGCCCCAGCTATAATCTAACATCCACACAGATGCAAGGAGATGCAGAACCCAATGCCTCTTTGCATTACAGCTTCTGCATGTCATTCTAGGTGGGCAAAAAGGCTGCAAAACCCAAGCGGATCTGCTCACTGGAGAATGTCTCTAATGCACTGGTTGTATAAGGGCACAAACTAAAACGTGGCCAGACTCTTATGTGCTTTGCCTTCCCAATAACTGAAAGTTTGAGGTGAACAATTTCATCACTTATGCTTGTTACTAAGCCTCCAATGTCAAAGGGTATTGCACAGATTGTGGGTTTGTACTGAGATATGCACTTTGTTACTTAGCTGCTGAGCCACCAAAGAAATAATGTTGCTTTTGAGCATGTAACACAGGGGCGGGCAATTATTTCTGTCGGAGGGCCACTTACTGAGTTTTGGCAAGCCATCAAGGGTCGCATGACAGGCAGCCAGCGGCAGATAAATATTCATCTTCTTAATTTTGGGGGGGGCCCCACAGGCCGGATAGAATGGCCTGCTGGGCCACATTTGGCCCCTGGGCCGCATTTTGTCCACCCCTAAATTTGTAACACTTAGACACTGCCCATTGGAAGGGTTTTTATCTTAGTTTTGGAATAATAGGTTTAGAGGTAAAATAAAATAAAACAAAACAAAA
>NW_017728928.1:7233172-7284401 GCF_001723895.1 Crocodylus porosus
AGTCAAAACATTTCACTCTGGCATTTTCAGAGTGAAAAATGTCAAATTTCAGTTTTCAAAATAATATTGTTTTGAAATTTGCCAAAAATGATTTATAATGAGAGGTAATTCCCTTGAACATATTTTAGTTGACATGAAACAATATTTTTCTTTGCTTCCCCCCCCCCTTTTGTTTTCCCAAGGCCATTGGAAAAAATACAGTCCAGATCGACCCCAAACAATTTTTGTCCTTGATATTTTCTGTTCCTGCCAGTGAACTAAAAACTTAATTATTTGCACATCTCTACAAAAAATGACTTGTTGGAACTTTAAGAGAGAACAAAACCCAGCCTGAAAGTCAGCACTTGAAAAGTATGATGAGTCTGACTTGAATCTACAAAAGCACAAGCACAAAAATTTCCAGATGAAGAGGGTCTTTTATAAGAGCTCAAGAACAAGAGCTGGTCTTATAGCCTGTGCTGAGCCGTGGAGTACCCGAGTGCGGCTGGGCGAGTTAAGGAAGGAGCATGCTCCAGTCCTGTTCTCAACACCCGAAAGGCCTGCTTTGTCTTGAACGCTGAATGTCCTGGCTGTTGCGGGTTTCCATCTGACACTTAACGTTATGTCAGAGCACGTTTTTTTTTGTATTTAATATATGGGTGACTATGTGTTTTTAATGAAGGTGCCCTGTATCCCAGAGCTAGCAAATGCATGATGTGTTGCTGCGATCGCCAAGATAAGTAGTAATTTTTAAATAAACAGCAGTATAAACAGTTACATAAAACGCCTGTAAATTGCTGGCATATAATTTTAGACTGGCTTAAGTTATGTAACCTACTTCTGGCCAAGATTTTTTTTTTTTTTTTAAATATCCAATTCATCCACTTTACAATTTTAGAATAAAGAGGCAGGCTTCTTTTCACCTGTTTCTTTTTAGAACAGATCACTTTGTAGATGGACAGACAGACAAGAGGGAACCAACATGTCCCAATCATGGGCTTATTCAACAACACTGGGGCCCCTCCTCCTGAGTAATGGACACTGAAAGCATCCACCCCAGCAGCACCTTTGCCACTTCTGACATTTGTTCTCACTTGCACTTTGGTTAATCACCAAGTTGTTCTCTGAATTCATTACATCCAAAGATTTGATGTCATGTTATGAAGGTGATGTGATTTAGTGAAAGATCAGACCAGACTGGGATTCTGGGTGCTATTCCCACCATCTATCGGTGACCTGCTCTGTGACCCTGGACAAACCAGCGGGTCACTGCTGCTTTTCACACTTATCTGGAATCCAAGCTCTTTTTGGGGTGAGGACCATTTCCTTCTCTCTCTTCTCCACGATGCTCAGCCTAGGGGGCCTGGATCTCAATTGGGATCTGCAGGTGCTATCATAAGACAAGCAATAAGCATTACACGGTGTGCTATGTTGCACAGAAATGTAAATGCAAGCTGTAACATGGCTCAAACACTCCCATTAGCCAATGCAGAACTGTTACTGCCTATTTTACAGCTGCGGAATTGAAGAGGTTAAGTGGCAGCAAGTGAGTGTTTGAACAGCTACAGCCCAAGAGTGCTGAACACCTTCCTCTGGCCAACAGTGTCTGACATGAGCAGTTTGGCTCTTAAAAAACTAAAAGCACTCCACGAGTGGAAAATTCCCTCATTTTGGTCTGAAATACCCTTGTTTTATTTGTATATATATATATGTATATATATATATATATATATGTGTGTGTGTGTGTGTGTGTGTGTGTGTGTGTGTGTATATGTATGTGCGTGTATGTGTATATATATGTGCGTGTGCATGTAAGTACCTATGTGTGTGTTTATACACACACACACACACACACGCACACACATAAATAAATAAATAAAATTATTATTATTATTATTTTCTTTTATATGCATCTTCACATCTGGGAATCCA
This sequence comes from Crocodylus porosus, assembly GCF_001723895.1. Taxonomy (NCBI): domain Eukaryota; kingdom Metazoa; phylum Chordata; order Crocodylia; family Crocodylidae; genus Crocodylus; species Crocodylus porosus. The sequence continues at coordinate 7,235,084 of NW_017728928.1, forward strand.
AGTGAAACAGGGACAGAAGTCAGAAGGGCCACAAAGCTAAGGGAAGGAACTTCCAGGATTTCCTTCAGCCCGATACTTCATCTCCTCTCCACGGCGCTGCGCAATCTGTTTTGATGGTTTTGCCCAACGAGGGCTAGACAGGACTCGCTCATGAGAGGTGCTGCTGGCTCAGATGGCTGGGTCACGCGGCTCGGGCCCCACCTCTCTATACGCTGGACTCTCCACCCCCTGCGGTGCTGCCCTATAAGTTTGAGCAGAAACACCAATTCAGTTTCTCCATGTTTCACTGGCACTAGATCACTGGATTAGCTCACTGCATTAACGAGCTATCTTCCTTAGGCAGTTCCCTAACACATGAGTATCTAATGTAAAGAAGTTTGTACTAGTTGAGGTTTTTGGTGGTAAGGCACTTGGAAGATAAAAAAAAAATCTATAAAGTGTGCACATTATTAACTATTTTTTTCAAAGAAAAGACTGGTCAAGAAATACCTGGGGGTATTGCTGGAAGAGAAGCAATAAAAGTGCATTCAAAAATGAAAAGAGCAGTTAAGCAACTGTACTCCAAAGTCTGTGGTTGTCTTCGATCAAGGACCGCTAAAGGAGCCCAGACACATGACCTTTTAGGGAGATGTGGTGTTGCAGGTACACTCAAGGACTGCAGGACGTGGAAATCCAAGTCAGCTCCCCGCTCTGAAAATGATTCCCTCTTTGCCTTTTTGGGCAACGTTCTGCCTTTCTTGCCTATCAACAAGTTGTTATCACCACTTGCTTATCTAATTTACATGAGTATTGTGAAGATTCATTAATTGATTATAGTTTGCAAAGCATTTTATGTGGCAGAAAGCAATCCAGGACCAAGCGTGATTGAGAAAGGTAAAACAGAGGGAATTACTTTTTTACTTGGCCTTAGATAGGAATGAAGGCATTGGACTCAAGGACCCTTGTTTGACGCTGGCTGACATCATTATTCACTGAATCACATCAATTACCATTTGATGGTCTGAAATTAGGGTTCAGTTCCTAATGGATGTACGTCTATGCTTCAAGAAACATCCCTACAAATTGTATCCTTCATCTTTCAGTATAATACTGTGCAAAAAATTATTAATTTGATTCTTGGATGTAAAAAGTAGATACGTCAAGTAGAAGCAGTGGAATTATCTTGCCTCTGTATCTAGCATCATTACAGACTTTTACCAGAATCCTGCATGCAGCTCTGGTGCGCACCCTTCCAGTATGTGAAAATACTGGGAGAGTCGAGGAAAGGCCATAAGAGTGATCCAGGCAGTGAACAAACGTTCCTCCTGATGGCAGGCTTAAGGAGCTCGACTTACCTTATCAAAGCAAAGAGTGGGGACTGACTCAATCCCTGCGCATGGAACAAGAGGAGCATTGCAAGATCGGTGCCTGGAAGCTGCAGTTAGACCACACGCTGGAGCAACTTGCCAGGGCGAAGCGATGGTATACAAGATGAGACTCCTGCGCTCCTGGAGTCATTGCTGCTCACGTCCCAAACGCAGCAGCAACCTGACCTCACTCTTCGTTTTACTACGAGGCCAGGTGTTCCCTCCCACCAGCAAGGGTTTCAAGGAGGCAGGTAAAACACATGTCTCCCCCATAGGCCAGTGAAAGGGGAAAGGACTGAGAAGAGAGAGAGAGAGAGAAGAAGGTGACCCAGCCAGGCTCAGCTATGCATCCAGATCTCCCATCAGTTTGCCATTAACCTGGGCGGTTTCCAGTCTTCCCTCTGCCACTTCTCAGTTGAAGACAGCCCCCACATGTTATGCTGGGAGTATGAATATGTTAAAGGTTGAGAAATGCTCTGATACTATGGTAATGGGAACCACATAAATATCTAATACAGGCAGGCAGATCCATTGCCTCCCAGTGTGGGCTAGTGGTTACAAAGCCACAGTTGAGCTCTGTCCAACTTGGGGTCTGAGTTTCAGTTATACTATGACCAATGTGCGCCACTCTGGCAATGCAAAGAAGTTTAAAAGTGAGAGCAAATTAGATACTAGAACACAGAGGGAAACTTAGTGTGAGGCTGACCAAAAGTCGGCGTGTCCTCGAAAAGCATAACAGGCCCAATCTTACAAATTTCCATTCGCAGCAAGTAGCTTTAACTCATGCAAGCAGCTGTACCAAAGCCAATGGCACATCTCAGGAAAATAAAGGCTTACTCACGAGAGTAGACCATGCATGCCCTGAGCTCCGACTCTTTCTAAAGCACAGCATATTTAGAAATGCCAATTAAAGAGCACGGTCATAAAAATACCAACAAAAAAGTCACCTAATCTGTACAGCGTGCACATTTTGATACAGGAACCTTTCATAGCAACATCAACAGAGAGAAAGAAAACACAGAAACACCCACCCACTTCCATTGTTTAAGTCAATTCCAGTTCTTTTCCTTACTGAGTTTTTTAAAAAAGGACTTATTTGTACAGAACATGAATTGCTTATATTTAGGGCTTTATTTTTCCTAAGTTAATCCCTAAATTCTTTTTTAAATGCTATTAGATAGTGGTCAGGGATCAAAGAAATTCTCAGCCCAGCATGGGGGCTGCCTAAGCTGTGAAATGCTACTTTCACCGGAAGAAGTACAAGAAAGCGGAGATGGAGGAAGAGGGTCAGGGGCACTAGAGAGTGCAGAAGATAATGCAAACATAAAAATGGCCCTGCTCACAGAACATCACTTGCTGCTTACTGGACGGGCCTTACTGGGAGCACAGAGAACTTCTCCACAGGGGGGAGGCGATGCAAGAATGGGCATAGATGGAAGCAGGGCTAGCATGCAAGGTTGTTAAATGCGGTTTGATGGCTGCTGGGACCGAGAGAGAGAGGAAATTGTATTTTAGTGCAGTAAAGCCCTGGATCCTGCCAGTTACAGCATGGTTTTTTGGATGGTTTCAAGGTCCCCGACATCTCACACTGAACAATGGGTATCTGGGGAAAGGGAACAAAGACCTCTGCCATGGTGTCCTTAGAGAACACCCTGCCAAGCATCTTACTATTAGTTGGTGGGTGTCAAGTTCCTGAGGGAAATACCCCCACCCCTACGGATCTGCAGAAGCTGGAGCTAGTGGCCTGCCTAGCTGACAGGCAACAGGGGAGGAATGCAAATAAGGGCAGCAAACGGCAGGTCTTGAGTTCTAATCCTGCCTTAGCTGTGGATGGTCTATGTAAGTTTGGGCAATTTATGTAACCTTTCTATCCCATTTTCCTAACTGAGAAAATACAGATAATAGCACTCATCTGACAACATCAAAGAGGCACCATAAGGGTTATTCAACTAAAGCTTTTACAGTTCCATAAAATGCTTATTTATGAATATCATCTACTTAAAGGTATAAACCTATATTCTCGCACACTCAAAGGGAAGATGAGATCAGGCCATAAGTGTCTGGGTTTTCTCATTGCCATTCATCTTGAGCTCCTGCTCAAAATAATCCTAAATCACAAATAAAAATAAGAACAAGTGAATGGAGTATTTGCTGTTTTATCAGCTGCAATAACCTTCATTTAATATTTAATCCCAGAGGGATGGTCTCGCTAAATACTTGCAAACTAATCAGAAAGACTATGCTTTTTTTTTTTTTTACGTCCAAAGCTTACTACAAAAGCTGAGAGGAGTTAGAAATAAAAAGGTTTGTTTTAACATTACACATTTTTTTACTTGCTGGGCATAAAAATAGAAATCAAATTGCACAGTCCTGTTAGCTACCAAAATATAATGTGCAAATAAAGCGCCCAGGAGACCTAATAAAATGCCATAAATGAACTACTGTAAAAATATCAGGCCACACCTATTCTGCAGGATAAACTCCAACATGTTACAAAGAAACATATTCTCCTTCATTTTTAATGGAGAAAAGAATTGGTTTGGGGATAGAAAGAATGAGTTTCAGAATCTACAGAAATACTGTGATTGGTTAGTAGCAATGGCATAAGGGCCCATTTGGATGACAAATGCCAGCATGCTGGGTGCAGAATCAAGTTATGTGGCATTTGCTGCAATAAATTATAAAAGATTCATGGAAATCAATATTAAAGCATTATGTTTTCCCACATAAGGGCCCAATCTTACAAGGATATCCCACTTCCCTCAACTCCCCCGGGAATCCAAAAGAGCTGAAGTGTGCTTTTTTGAATCTCATATTACATTTCCTAATGTGATATGGAAAAAAGATGCATGTGTCATAACTTTACGTAGAAAAGGGGTATATGTGGACATTCCACTGAGACACAAACTAGGTGCAGTATCACAAGAACTACCTGTGTGTGTGCATATATAAACAGGCAGACAGAAGTCAAGGGGATTACTAATTGAGTGAAGATGGGTTTAATGTGCTACATCAAAGGAATTCCCTAAGTTGTTTTAAAAATCTATCTGAGATTTCTTTTCATGTCAAAGTGTTCAACAGAAGCCTCATATTTACCTCAAATGGACTTCGGAGCAGACCTGTAGCTCTTGGGCTAGATACAGACAGTCAAAAAGCCGGAGGCTCAATCAATTCAGTCTTTGCAGGTTAGTCTAAGATGCACAGATTCAATTGAAACAGAAGTGAACAGGCATTTCCCTTTGATTCAGGAAATGCAGCCACAGGCCTGTAGTGGCTCAGGCCGGAAGCTGGGCAGTGCTAAAGCACAGCTCTCTGCCTGTGTGTTTGCTGCCCCTGAGGTCTCTGGGGTTTGCAGTCCAGACTTACAACCCCAGGACTCTGCAGGGTTGCTCATCACTTCTTCCTGCTGCCAGGTGCCTCTGGGATTTATAGTCTACAGTCACAGCCAGCAGTAAGTTTGAGCAGGTGAAGGGGTGTTTACCCCCCTCCCTGGCCCCAGTCCCCAACCCCCAACCCCCAGCTAGGGTTTGCCTAGAGGGGCGGCAGCTCCCTCCTGCCCCCAGACCTCACTGCGTTTCCCGCTTGGCTTGGCTCCCCCACCCTGTGTCAGCCAGCCCTCACTGCTCCAGCGAGGGAGCAGAGGGGTAGGGCCAGCCCTGCTCTCTGGAGCAGACAGCACAGCCCAGGGCTGCAAAGCATCTGGGATACTGGGGGGCTCTGGTTTAACTTGAACCAGGAAGGGGTCTGGGACAGAAGTTTCAGAAACTAGTTTGACACAAATCACTTAAGTCTGATGCTACATTCAACCAGGTTTGTCTTAAACCAGTTTCAGCCAGTTTGAAACGGGTCTATGTGCACTGAACTTGTGTTCTGCTACAGGTTTTAACCAGTTTGTGATCACTTCAACCACCTTGTGTAACTTCTCTCCCTAGCCTCGGTGAAGGGCAAATGATTGTGAGCCAGTTACACGGAAGTTTGATGGAGTTACAGAATATCTATAAAATAGGCTCACTGGAGTAAGATTCTGGAGATCCCAGACTCTGACCTTGAAAGGTTCCTCTTGTGGGTGCAAAATGGCATTTCACTCTCCAAGGCCCATTCAGCTCCTTCTTCCAAGACTTCCAGTGCCAGTGTTGGGGTTACGTGGGCGCTTATTTCTCGGAGAAATGGGCTACGCCCAATACAAACTCATTTCACATACCACCAAACCAGCTGTTTGGTGGGAATGAATTTTGACCTCTTGGGACTTGCACGATACTAATGCAAACCATGTTGAGGAGAACCACAAATTGCCCTGGAGGAAGGGAGGCAGGGAGTAAGGTTTTTTGGCAAAAGCTACACGAGAAATAACTGTCTTTTCCTGATCTAACATGACTGGCTGACGTTTTCAAAAGACCTATAACACTGACATGAAATAAGAACGTCCTTTCCATCAGGCGGGAGCCCTAGACGGCTGTCAGGCCATGTGGACAAACAGAAATGTGTAAAATGGTTTGCCAAGAAACAAACCAAAAGAAGGGCAATACATGGGGATAAAGTAGCCCAGACAGTTCCTTATCATCAGCCCAACTCAGTGCCAGGCTGGGAAGCGACTTCAGACCCCTCAGGTGAACTGTGTGAAGCTCTATTAGAGGCAATCCTGCTACTGGAAACACATTTTTTGTATCTTGGCATGTGGGCCCTGGGACTGCTGTCTCCTGAGAGGGTAGAGTGGCTCAATTTGCCTAGTCAAAGGAGGCTCAGAATTTCTCTCTATTTGCCAACGTACCTTCAATCAATCTAATTAGTCAGCTTTGGGCACCGTAGTTGCTTCTCCATTTCTCACCAAGAGATGGATTTGTAGAATATGTCTTTGTTTGGGAAAAACAGATAAAGGAAATGAAGTATACATCAAGTCTCTCCATATTTCATATTAAGTTTTCATTAGTGCCTATTCTTAGCTCTACCTCTATTCTTCTGTCTTATCTGAATCCTTAAACCTCCTAACACAATGATAATGACTTCTGATAGGAGCATACACTGTATTGTGACACCGCTGAAGAAGAAGTAATGCACATCTGAACCTGGACCTGTGAAGGGGCAAAGCAAAAACAAATCAGATTTAAGGCAGGGAGAGGGGAGCTTCATTTTTTTTTCCAGGTTTGCAATGCTCTATTGCCATTGTTGAATTTCTCAGCAATATTTACAAATCATCTTTTGTCCATGATGAGGAAAAGGGCTTTTCATTCAATTAAACTGATTTGTGGTTGTGCGTGCATGTGCGTGTGTGTGATGCATGTGACACTCATTGCAAGGGAAACTGGTTAAAGCTGCGGCTCTGAAAGATTCTGGGCCTGTGAACACATACCATCAGACTTCATTAGGATCACATCGGGATCTTGCCTATACTGGAAGGTTTTTTGCATCCAAGCAGTCACACTGATGTAGCTCTGCTGGGCAAACATGTAGCATACAAGAATGCACCAGTGTAAAAGTAACACCCTAGTAAGACCCGTCTCAGCTCGAGTTGGCAGGAAGTCACTTTCTGTATCAGTGAAGCACATTTATCCCAGGTGCTCACCAGTGTGAGAACAAGCAGTATAGCCAAATCCAAAGTGTTTGCAGAAACAGGTGCAAAGTTTGCCCTTAGAGCACGATTAGCCAAATAGATAATTTTTAATGAAGTATTACCATGCTTAATGAGCTTCCTAGACCTTTGTGCTGGAACTGCTTTTGAATCTTCCCCTCCAGCTTGGAGAAGATTACTACTATTATCATTGATTCAAGCCTCAACACATTTTACCAAATTACAATATACAATGGCAACATTTGACTTTTCAGCCATCGCCATAATGCACCTTTTTCCGGAGAGAAATTTAGAGGATTGCGCCAGCAACTTTAAATAACAGTTCAGCGTAGGAATAAAGAATACCCCAGCTCCTTAAAGAAACAGCTTTATTCCTTGAAGAAACAGCTCGACAGAATGCAATCACTCAGCTGGATTCCAGCTGGGACACCAAAGTCAACACCTAGCTATCTAGTGTGATTAAATTAAATCTCTTAATGAAGCAAGCTGGTTTCAGTGGTTGTAGTGTGAGGGCAAAGCAGCATTCTCCTATATTAATATTTGTAAATGAGGTAACAAGGGAAACCTTGCATGGAGAAAAACAGCCAGCGGATTTAAACAATGTTCTGCTACAAGTCTCGAAACAACATTGAACAGATAGGCATTTGGAAAGCAGTCTTCCACAATGCAGAATCAAGCCACATACCAACCATTTTTAGAAACAGATAATACTGTATATTAAAAGGAATTGTCAGCATGTGTCTCATGCAATGAAGATCCTTAGAAAATAACATTATCAGCATAAGAAGGGAGGCTTGACCAACGACAATATATTACTAATTCTTCTGGTGCCTTTTTTCTCTTAAATTAAGTATTAACCTAGTAGGAAAAGGTATGATCCTCAATTCACAAAACACATAAACATGTGCTTAACTGGGTTACTGAATTATGCTTTTGGCTAAAAGAGCCTTGGTCAAAATTATCAAATTTTGTTTGTGGGAGAAGCAGCTCTTACCTGGTTCTACTAATTCTTATGGGAGATCATTTGAAAGGTTTATTTCATGGCCCTTCATATGAAAAAGGATTTCACTCCAAAATGTAATAAGCAATTTTACATGTAGTGCTTAATTGATCCCCACCAGTTACTCAAGACTCATTAAAGTTTTTTGGGGGTTTTTTGCTTTTTTTTTCCCCCATCCAGCCCTAAGTATTCTGGCCTCCGGGGTAAAAGGACTTTAAAAGAATATTTTGGTACACTTAATTGTTATCCTAACCAGACATAAAACAACTGGCAGTGTAGAGAACTCAAACAAATGCATGAGAGAGCTAGTTAGTACAATTTACAAAAGCTTTGTCAAGTTGGATAACAGTTTTTTGCTTCCGCACTTACTGAAGAGGACAGAGGATGGGGACAGATGAACAAATTATATGGAGCTAAAAGGGAGAAAAATTAATTTACCATGTATCAGCCATTCTGTCCTATCTGCTTCTATCTTGTAGTAAGCGGACCCTGAATTGGAACAGCCTCCCCCTTAATGAAATCCCCATCCCAGAAAACCTGGTGCTCAGGGAACTGCTTGGCCAGACTCAAGTCCCTCCTTTGCCTAATTCACATCAGGGACAAGCCTGGCTTTCCCACACCCCAGGGAACACCGCCAGGCCTTTGGCTATCCTGGGCTGGGGCTCTTGCAACATCTTCTGTTAGAGCAGATCTGTTACAGAAAATTAAATCTTCATTGAGTCCAAAAGAAAGAGAACAAGGCAGGCTAAGTCTATATTCTGGGATTCATGGCTCATGTGTAGGATGAGACCCACATTCAAGTCTCTTCTCCAAGAAAAGTGCTCCAAAAGAGGATAGTGAGAGAGACCCAGCAGGGACAAGTTGCAGATGCCCCTTCTTTCCAGCTCTGTGATAGCAGCCTGGAAACCCTAAGATTACCTGCAAGAGGGGGCCTCTCAGGCTCGGGCCAGATATCCTGGGGGCAGAGAGGCATGGTGGGGACCCCCCCTTCCAAGAGCTAGAAGCAGAGGACTGCTCCATTTAGTTTGGGGAGAACAGAATGGGTGCATGCCAAAGACTTTTCATTTTGGAAAAGCAGAAGGCCCTTTCCAGAGGAAATCCCCCAAATTCTAGTTTTTGTTCCGATTTGGAATGACACTTTTGTAAAGAAAACGTTACAAGCTCCCGAGGAATAGAAAGTCCTCATGTCGATTGGCTCTACTCGTCGGGGCTATTCAGATGGAAGTATTTTCCTATTCATTCCACTTTAGGACTAACGGGTGCCACCCAAAATGTACTGCTCTTCCAGGAATGATGTGGCAACACTGGAACAGCTAAATTGGCGGGGCTGTGATGCTGCTGCTGCCAGCAGTATCGGCTTCCAGAGGCATTTCTTTAAGGAATGGAGGTGTGGGTTTGGCATATGCAAGCCTACACATGTTTTAAGGAGCACACAGACACTAAAGCTTAGCTCATGTTTTCTAGCAGGCTCATCTTACTGAGCTGATGTCTTAACCACAATGATTCAAGCAAACTGCTTCAAGAGATCCTTGGGTAATGGCTTGGGTAAACGGTGCGCACGCGTGCCTTTGTAATCCAGAACTCCATCCAGATCTCTCAGTGGGGCAAAGTTAACTAAGGAAATATTTCCATCCAAACATGACTTGGAAAGATCGGAGAATGGCTTAGAAAACCAGCCCCTGAAGGTAAACATGAGCACTAAAGAGCCTGTGCATTGTTAAGAAAGGAAAAGAAAATGCATCCAAATCCAGTACCTTTATATTTGGTGACTACAGCTGAGTTGACGCTAAGAGGTTCTTGGAAGGTGACAGTGAGTGATGTACTGCTTGTTACCACGAGACAGACGTTGGTTGGCGCCTCGGGGGCTCCTGGGAGAGAAGAAAAAACATCAGATCCTCAGCACAACAAATCCTATTCAAACAATGTTTTTGTGTCTTCAAAGAACCAACTGAAAACCACACGGCAATTGTGAGTTTTGGTTTGTAGGTGTTTGTGTTCTCTGCCTTTTGAGCATTTTAATTAGTGCCCCGACTAACTATATCCTGCAGGCACCATTTGTTTCTATCATGGTCTTCAGTTCCTTTGGGTTAAAAAGATCTTCCTGTATGTATGTAAGCATGTAACTCAATAAAACAGAATAATGCTAATTATGTCCATGAACAAGTCCTATAAATCTCTTGGGGTGAGGGGAAAGAGAGAGGGGACAAAACCACAAAGAGCTAATTAAACCTTTAAGGCTTCCCTGAAAGATTTAAATCTATTAAATGACACATTTCTACATTACCGGGATTCAGAAATCACAAATATTATCAGGGCCAACTGTGGTCATTCTAAAATGTGTTGCTGACTGTGGCCATAAGCGTCTTTAAAAATGATTAGTTTAAAGAGCATCAGTCAGCTTTGATATAGGAAACTTAATGTAGGTTGTATTACTTATCGTTTGCAAAAACAACTTTAGGCCCTTTTGAACCTCCAGATAATTCAGGGGCAATTCTGTTGGTGAATGAAGACTATGCAGTTATCCAGTCTTTTACATTTTATTTAGGGTAAGAGAACTATGAAAACTATTGTGAGTTAAAGAAAAACACAGTGGCTAAGGGCAAGGGCACTGGCCAAGGTCTCAGCTAGTGTCAGCTGGCTTAAGTGAAGCTACCCTAAATTGTGAATGTGGCTTGTATCTTTTCCACTGTTTTATTGCAAGTAATGAATACAGCCATCTTTGTTCCATCCTTTGTATCACACTACACATCTATCTCAGCAAGTTTAGTACGTGATAACCTTCAGGCTCTTATTTTTCAACGACATTTTTGTACAGGTAGTTTTAAGGATATTAGTGGCCGTGGCTCAATTACAGTGCATGTAGCAAAACAAGCAGAATGCTTGTACTAACAGAATAGTTTCAATCCCTGGTTTATTCCTTCCCGTGGGCCACAGCCTACCCAGCTTTTCAAGCTGATCAAAATACTGTCCAAATTTTGATTAAATTTGTCAAAACATCAGCTTTACATATGCCCACAAGTGTGTGCGTGTGTGTATGGGGGAGGGGAGAGAGACGAGTCAAAGTTCTTTGGGAGAAAAATTAAATTCCACAGTTTGACCAAATATAGAGCTGCTGAAATGCTTCTCAAACTACAGTGAAAAAAAAGGTTGGTTCCTTTCCTTCCAAAATGGCTCCATTTTTCAACCACCTTGAATCACGTTCAGCGAAGTCAGAAGGAAAACACCAAGGGAAAAAGGCAAGGAAAGGGATGTGTATTGGCGGCATAAGCATTAGACGTTGCACCGAGAGCTGGCGGGCCTGATCAGCCTGTTGGCTCTGAGCATACAAGTCCCTGTACATAAGTGTCAGGAGGTTCGAATGCCCTTCAGTCTCAGGCAAGTCAGTCATTTTTTTGTCCCTTCATTTTCCCACCTATAACACTTACGTGCCTCACAGGAGCGTTTGTGAACACAGGGAACCACTCTGCCAGTGCAACTTAGTCCCGTTTGAAGAGCACTCCACAGACTCCCATAACCACTTCAGTGCTACTTACTGGCATGTTCGTAGCCTGCTTTCATTCGCTTGTACAGTCGGTATCTCCACTCCCACGCTTTCAGCTGCTTCTCTTTTTCTGCGCTGTCCATTCCAAGCCCTTCACTCATCACTTGTGCGGACAGTTCATTCACCCGCTGCTGGGCTTCCTGGACCAACGTGCTCAAATGCATCAGCCTGCTTTCCATGGTAACAACTGTCAGAAAAAAGGAAACGTTAATGATGGCTGGGTCGTCTTAGCTCCTGGCACACGTTCATTTGAAGATGCCATGGATCCCCAGTGCCCGTTGGAGGAGGGTGCAATTTTGGTATCAGATCCCAATCGTGTCCTTTCTTCTTGTCAGCGCAGGGGGAGCCTGGGGGTCATGAACATCTTTTGTGCATAGGGATCGCCTTTTATAGGAACTGAAATGACCTTGCCAAAGTACATGTTGCCAGACCCGTGTACACCTGTAGTCAAGGATGGCTCACAACATTGCTAAGGAGGTAAAACCTTCCAACTTTTGGAGCCGAGACTGTGACCTGTTTTGACACAAAAACCACACCGAAGGGTAAAAAATGACTACCTATGGGATATAATAAAACCTTTCATAGATCCATTGATATTCTGTTATATCAAAAAGTTAATCCAGGAGCTCAGCAGTGAGCATAATTTTTGCATCAGAGCAAAATAAATAAAAATCAGCAGAGGTACTTTGGTTGGCACGTGTGTATTACACGCACGTTTTTAGTCTTAACGTAGTCTCTCTCAAGCTGGACTTTAGCCAGAAGTCCAAAAAACCTCCTACAGACTGATGTGAACATGCCATGGGATTTTTAACAACTCCTGGAAGAGAACAAGGGATTTTTCAATACCTCTGACATCCCGAAGATCTTCGAAGAATGCTCATGTCTTACACTTTGCTTTCCAAACCTGGCGCGCAGCCACTCTTCTTCAATCTTCATATGGACATGAGACAGATGGCCATGCGACCTGGAGTCTGCTGGCACCTTCAGAATGAGCTATCTTTTGTGAGGCCACAGGGTGACCGGACTTCCTGACAAGCGTGGTGTGCAGAAGGAAGATTTTATGGGCAAGAACGGCAGCTGATGCACTTACCATTTCCTTTGAGATCCTGCTCCAGAGTTGTTGGATGTTGGAAAGGTGTCAAATTAGCCGATGGAAACATTAATATTATTTTTATTTAGTTCTAGATGACCAAGCCAAGGATAAATGAAGGGAGCTGAAGAGTGAAACAGTTGTCTAGCATAATGATAGCAGTGAATGTAGAGAGAAGTCTGCCTTCCTTTTAATATTTTAATGTAAATGTTCAGCAAGCTGCACTCCTGGCTGCCATGGTTAAGCGCCTAAAAGAATGACAGGGTTTCTGCACGGATGTCATTCCACGTGAAATGGGGAAAAGGAGTCTTTGCTCTCCATGGCTTTATCCCATATCCTGCTTTTGTATTTTCGCGTGGCAATGAAAGTAATGAACCTGAGAGGTATATTAACTCCCTCTGAGCCTTCTCTTATGGCTAGTACTGTATAGTCACAAGAGAACCCAGTTCATGGTAGTGTTCCTTTCTAGGGGGGCTGCTCCTAAAGACACATGAACCGGGCTCTTCGGTGGCTGTCTCCTTTCAATTCTTTCCATTGTAGGCAGGAGGTGTGATGACTCCTGTCAACCAGGCCATCTTTGCTGTTCCTTTTGCTGAAGGTCTGAGGGGGGATGGAAGAGGGTGTGCCCTATACAATCCACAACTTCTGCCAGAGGACATGGCACAAGAAACTCTGCAAGATGATCCTCAGGAAGGTTGCCTTACCCTAACTACTTCCTATGTCTTTCTGGTTTTGCTGGGATAGGTCTGGGAGTAAGACAACCCTTGCTTTAGCAATCAGGAGCAAGCTTCCAGCAAAGAATCCATAGGAGACCATCAGGAATTGGCTCATTATAGAGTCCAGACCAATAGAAAAGGAACTCAGGAGGTCAACTAGTCCAACCCCTGCACAAGACACGATCCTCCCCATTTAAATCATCCCGGACAAACGTTTATTACGAGTGCTATGAACGGCTCTGGAAGACACGGTCTAGCAGGACTCTCAGATGCGCACTTGAAACCATCAACTGATGGGAAAGGGTGATGGCCTGGTTGACAGGAGTCATCACATCTCCTACCTACAATGGAAAGAATTGAAATGAGGCAGCCATAGATGAGCCCACTTCATACGTCTTTAGTTACTTCCACTCACCTTGCAATTGTGTACTGGTGACGAGAGAGTATTACAGCCCCGTGCCCTGACTTTGAACTGGGGGAGGTGGGGATTTTGTCTGTATTCAGCTTGCGCAGACCTTGATCCAGCGTGTACTGAAGTCAACGTGAGTCTTTCTACTGAATGCTCGATCAGGTCCATGGAGCCCATGGACAAGATTTCACTCCAGCAGGGTTGCTTGAACACAGGCAAACAGACGTGTGGAAACGAGGCAGAACAGGAGAAAATAGGAAGCGACTGCTGCCTGCTCTGAACAATGGAGACAAATACAGAGGTGTTGAAAACCGTTGTTCTGAGGGATGACTGCTTCGCTGCTTGGTTCCAAGTGGCGACTTGAGACCCTTGAGGACAAAAAAATCCTAATAATTTGATTTTGATTGAGCAAGCCTTATCCATTATTGCAAATCAGAAAACTAAAAATCAAGATAAGTGAAGTGGAAATTTGGTGAGTATATCCTGAAATGGAAATGAGGTGGTTATATATTCATATTCTCTGTGTTCATAGGCATGTTTGCATTAATTACAGGAAATGAATACTAATTTATGATTGCCCCTGCTCACCATCAGACTGCATTTATTTACAGATGAGGTCAATGAAAAATTAGTTTAGTCTTTTTTACTGCTGTTTAGAACACTCAAGACTGTGTTTTCCTCTAGATTTGTCATGGTTAATGAATGTTGCTTCAGCAGTCAATCATGTACTCTAAATGCTGTCACACTTTTTTTTTTAAAGCCTCAGTCATGAACCATGACAGAAAAATAAACAAATAAATATAAAGCTAAAAAACTCTTTTCACTGAGCAGCTACACTATGCAAAAATCTCCTGGGAAGGTTAAAAGAGGCCAGAATAAATGATAATATAAGTGCTGTGGACACAGAAAAGCAATAAAGGTGTACCAGCACGGAGGGGCTGGCAAAACAGCTCAATACACATCAACACGCGCACACAGACACACACACACATACATGCACTCATGCACACGGTCACACACTCTCCAGTGAAAAAAACTGGCAATGCTAGTAGCCTCAAGGTGCAATTTCCTGCAGCACCAAGATTGACACGCCAGGACTAAATGCTGTTAATTTAACTAACTTCAAATTAATGGCACAGAGTCTGCAGTGGCTAAGCCCCTCCAACACAGTCTCGTTATAGCCTTGCTGGGAATGTCCTAAATATAGGCATTGACAGTTTAAAACAAATTTGTATACATTTGTGTATTTTTAGCCACAAGTAAGGCGTCAGAGTTTGTGCCATGGTTTAAGGTTGATTAATTGAGTTGGTAAGTCTCCCCCCACCCTTCGCTTTTAAATTATGCATAAAAAGGTCCCATGAAGGAAGACAAAGGAGAGTTTTATAACCACAATAAGTGCCACTGGTGTTCCAGCGCTGTGCGGAGGTGTATTTCATGCAGGGATTTCATTGGTAGCAGGCAATGAAACTTTACTGAAGCCATGCTACCAGTTCAATGCTGCAGCCTTTTATCACTATGCTTTCATTCAGTATGGTCTTGATTTATATAAATGTGTGAAGGTCAATGGGAAAACTCCACTGGGCCTTAAAATTTCAGAAGTCTTGTTTTAATGGGAGTGAATGCCCGAGTTATTAGAAGCAATATGCTTAAACACTCCTTGCTACATCCTTGAGACCCCTTTTCTTGGAGCAGAGTCTTTGCTTTTCCAATTATTCAATACACATAGTAATTTATTCCTTTATCATGAACTCCACACCGTCTCTGTATTATTGGCTTGGTCCCTAACTACATATTTTTGAAAGATTTCTATTGTTGCTACCCCTGAGCTAAACATGCTAGGCCACTTCTAGACCACAGACTTTGCATGCCAGTTAGCACCATCCTTGCTACATGCTGCATTGCTCCATAAGAAGCATAATCACTCCTGCAAGGCACAGAGGCTGCACTGAGTAGCACTGCTTAGTGACAGAGCAAACTACCTTTCCCTTGCACTGCATGGACCCAACCACACTGCTATAACTTAATCCACAGTGCACCCACATCTAGGAGCGCTTGTACACATCACAATGTTACCATGCACATGTGACAAAATTTTCACTTTGTGTGACTTAATGGCATCACACTTTACACATACACAAGTTTTGGGGGTTTTAAATGAGTTTGTGTTGTCACAAACTAAGCCACATCCCGACGTAGTTTAGTTTGCAGTGCTGCAACTTGCAACACCGCAGCCATTAATCTATCAGCTTGCCCCCGAGCTGTGGGAGGGGCAGGCAGGCTCTGCAGAAAAAAAGGCTCAGGCCCCTCACGGCTTCTGCCTTCAGCAGGCACCTGCACCTGCCAGAACACCTGGGGCCACCCAGGAATGGGCTGGCCCCTGGGAGAGCGCAGGGAGGTGGCAGGAGGGCAGGTAGGCGCGCTGGCAGCAGGAGAAGGCAGCAGGACTGGTGCATGGGGTGCTGGAAGCCTGAGCCAGCTTAGGGAAGAATTGGACCATGCACCTCCAACCTGGGGCAGCACTTGGCCCGCTAGCAGTCTGCCTGGATGGCCCCAGGGGGTGCCGCCACTGTGGAGGGAAGGACTGAGACCCCCCACAGCTCAGGGGCCTCTCGGCCTGCCAGCAGCTTGCACCCTGGCCACGGGAGAGGCGGGCAGGCTCCTCCTGAAAAACAAGGATCAGACCCCTCGCCACTTCTGCCTTCAGCAGGCACCTGCGGCCACCAGGACAGTGACATGTATACAGTGACGGAAAAATGAAACCCTCCTTTCTCAATTAAAAATTAAGCGTTTCAATATAGGGGGCACAGAATGCAATCCTGAAGGACTAAACCCCCGTCACGTGTACAAGCGCCCCAAAATACTATGGAGTGCTGATCTCCCATTCCCAAAAAGGATACATAGACTAGTACTAGGAAAGGCACCAAGAAGGGCAGCAAAGACAATCAGAGTTATGAAACGAAATAAAAAAGACTGGGACTTCCCCTGAAAGCGAGATGGCTGAAGAGGGAGAATCTGCCCTTTATAAAATCACGAATGGTGTGGAAACAGATATTTATATAGATATAAATATAAAGCAGTACGGGACACAACGAAATGATCAGGTAGTCACTTCAGAATAAACACACACAACACAGAATCAGTATCTGGGACATACCAGTCAGGGATATAATCTACCGATAATAGGGAGGGTTTGATAAAGGATCACTCTACCCTGTTTCTTATATTCTTCCTTTAAAGCATGTGCTACTTGCCACTGCTGTTGACAGGACATCGGCTTACCTCTGGGTAGAACCCAGCGGGAAGCTAGAATTAGAGAATTAATTTCCTGTTCTGCAAAATTTGTTGGATTTAAAAAAAAAAAAAGGCTTTTGGTTTTGGCGTGAACCAGAAAGAACAACCAATATTTCAGAATTTCTAGTGAAACAATTTCCAAAAAACTGTCTGGGTCAAGCAAAACGGTCTGTTTACATGCCTTCAAAATGTTTCATTTCATTTTGACCCTTTCCAATTTGGCCATAAAATTAAGTTTTGAAAGGACAAAGCAAAGCCTTGAACTTCAGAAATGACAAGATGAGACGCTTTGACTTTTTAGTCATTTTTCCAAAACCAAAAAATGTGTGAAAGCCAGTAAAAATTCTGGAAAACAGTTCAGTTTTGTCAAAAAGATAGTTTTCCAACATTTTTTCTGGCTATAAGCTTTTCATGGTTTCAGCGTGGTTCCAGTGTTTCACTCTTTCAACCGTATGTGAAACACAGAGCGAGTGACTGGGTGTGTGCATTGCTGAGACCCTTACGGCAATATCCCGTTACTCTCCAGCGGGTTTCTTCTCTGCAACGCACAGCTCAAATGTCTTAAATACTGCATCTCTAGCGCCTTTTAGTACCAGTAGATAACATCTCCTGAGCTTGCGCTCAGCAAACAAATAGCCCTGCAACTGTTGTCACGGTGACACAGCTGGTTGTGTCCAGATTAAAATGAAATCAGTCAAAGTTTATAGGCAATTTAATTAAACTTCCCCAAGCGGGACGCAATGCAATTTGTAATTCTTCTTTACTTACAGTGCGGACTCTCCTTTGCTCCAATCCTCAGAAGGATCTTTGCGATGGGCACGTTGTTTGTTAGGATGGCAATGTCCAAGGGTGTTAAACCCTCACTGTTTGGTGTGTTTAGATCCAGCTCCTCCGGGGTGTATTGATAGAGGAGAATCTGAACGGCATCCAAGTCCTGCTGCTCCACAGCCTCGAACATAGCTTCGTTGCACTGGAAATTCTGCGCATCGATAAAAGCAGAAATTAATTACCATTTTTCATACGGCACGGAAATGCTTTCATATAATTTTGTATCACATTAGGCCACTCGGGCGCTGGCACCGAAACCCAAGTGTAAGGGCTGAAGTAAGGACCGATTTTGAGAAACGTGCAAAATCCGATGCCCTTTGCTTTTGCGTTGCACTACACACGTGAACTCAGTTCAGGTTTGCTGGCAGGTTCAGTGAGCTTCACAAGCCTTCCAAAGCAAATCTGCCCTGATTTACAGGCTTGTTCTGCAACCAAGCTACAGGTGTGATCTCTCATGGTCGCAGCGTGAAACTGGATGGAAGTTTGTGGTTTTGGCAATGTCTGACTCTTGAGTTTGCTCAAACCCCAAACTCAAAGCAAGAATCCGGGGTGTATAAACCCAGGTGATCAAAATCCAAATAAAATAAGGCAAGCCTCAAAATGTTTTTTCACAGCTCTTGCATGAGCTGGTAGGAGATGCTGTTTATTTGGCAATTCTGAACACGTCACTCCTTTTGGGGTTTTTTCCTTCACTTGTATTCTCCCATTCAGCTTGGAAAAAGGAGTCTTGAAATTCAGCGGAAATTGTAGGCCTTAGGTAAAGGCTAGGGGAACGAGACTGACGTAGAATAACTGCTGATACCCCCAAAATATTGGCAAGTGAGAAATTGCATGCGTCTGGAGGGTGCCTAGAAAAATGCAGCTAGGGTAGATAAAAACCATGGAAAAGATGCAAGGCATTGACATCTTTCACACACTGCTCGAAGCTTGAAAAAGAATAGTCAGGTTGTACCACCAATCTGTCCAAGAACTAGGAGGTAAAGAAAGAGTTGCACGATGCAAAGACACATCGTGTCCTAATGGAGCTGGAGGAAAGCAGGTGCAGGGAGACAGCATGGCCTGCAGGTTTGGTTGTTTATGGGAACATTGTTCTAATGTCTACAGCGGTGACGTGTTATCTGCCAAGTTTCTTCAAATTCCCTTTCAGGGTCCCTTTGTGATAATTACCCAACAGCATCCTTCTTTTAAAAATGAATGATTAGAAGCAACTGGCCCAGCTGTGCAGGGAGAGCTCAGCATGGTGCGGTGCAAGGGAGCGAAGATCCATGTGGCTGTGCTGTACCGATGGATGCGTGAAAGAAATACATCCTCAAGAGACAGAGAGATGCTGCACTGAAGCTGGCTCCTGTTACCCGCTGCGCTCTGTGCAAGGGGTGGAAACGTTTCAGAGCCAGTCTGCAGCGCCCCAGAGGTAAGGAAAGCCTCGGTTCACTCACTAGCAACCTGTCTGGCTGCATTCAGACCCTTGTTGCTACAGGAAAGTGCTAGGGAGGCAGGGAAAGATGGAGAGTAACTCGTGAATTTTGAGGCCTCTATCAGAAAGCAATCTCTAGTCCTGCAAGGGATAGCCTAACAAGACTGACTAGAGCCAGCTGTAGAGCAGTCAATGGGACGTCCTTCATCCTGGGTTACTCTACATGGGATTTAAGACCCAAAGTGAACACATCTACCCTGGCGATCTTCAAAAAGCATCTTGATGCCTGTCTTGCTGGGGTCCAGTGGTCTTTCCTGCCCAAGTGCAGGGGGGCTGAACCCAATGATTTCTAAGGTCCCTTCCAGCCCCTAAGACACCTGCTACTGTTCTTATCAGCAGCTACTAGCAATCTGTCTCAGGAAATCAGGCCCAAGAAATCTCAGGTTTGGCAGCCAAAGACGGAGTGCCCCATATGTGGGCAGTTAAGGCCTCTACTAGCTCTGAGACAGGTCTAGTCTCCATCTGTAACATCAGCCAGTGGTGTTGTGGCATTAGTCCTCTATATTTGTGCCTTTTAACATTTGTTTGCATGACAAAATAGAGGGCAAGACATTTTGAAAAATTTGGTTTGCCAAGAATTTCAGAATAAATGGTTTTGGGGGCAAATTAAATGCGGTGTTTCACTAACATGGCGACACTGTGCTCCAATATCAATTTCAGAAATGTTTACATTGTAATTTAGGCTGTAAAAATCAATGAAAATGAAAGAAAAGATGCACTGCAATCCTCAACGACTGAAATGCAGCATTTCAACCTTAGTGAAAGGCTTCACTTCAAACTAATTTTTTTCAAAACAAAATTTCATTGAACTCAATATTCCTAAAGAACACATTGATTGCAAAAAAAGAAGAAAAAAAAAAAGAAGCAGCAGCCATTTTTGGAGGGAGTAAAGTTCTGCTGGAAATTTTTCATTCAGCTCTAGATTTCACTACAGGAGCTCTACACATCTGCTGTTCTGCTTATGTAATACTTGGTGGCTCAGAAATTACTAATCTCAGAAAAATTTAATCCATCTGCAATAAATGAATTGCAAACAGTGCAATAGGGCTCAGGACCCCCTGGTCAGAAGGAACATTGCACAGGAAGTATCAGATACAAGGCAACAAATGAGGTGATGTTATCTGAAAGGGCAGCCACTGTGAGCTGTCTTCACTCATCAGTGTATTTGGTTGCCCAACAGAAAAGAGGTTACAAGCCTACTCTACACGTTGTTCACCCCCCACCCTGCCCCTGCTGCATTTAATTTTATCTTTAACATATCAAGCACAGTTGTATCAGGCCTTCCCACCCACTGTAAGGAGCCTGGCTTTCTCTTTTGTGCTTATCTTGAGAGTTCAAAGCACAAAAGCGAGGCAAACATAGATGTTAGAGGCTAGAAGGGACCTTACAATAGGGCTCTGCGAAGCTTTGGTAGCTGATTTGCTTCGGAGGAGATTTGGTTCGATTTGGCAGCCGAATCTCTGAATCTGAATCTAATCAGAAGCCTCCGAATCGATTTGGAAATGATTTGGCACCACTTCAGAGATTTGACCATAGATTAAACAGGCAGCAGTCCTCACCACGCTGGACACAGCTGCCTCCAGCTGGTAAGTCTGTTGTGGTGGGCAGAGGGGGGAAGGAAGGTGCGAGGGGCGGGGATTGGGGCTGGGACAAGCTGCCCAGCTGGGGCGGGGATGAGGGACATGGAGCAAGCCACAGCTGCATTGCACCACCCCCAGCCCTGGCCAGGCAAGTGGCAGCAGGGCATAGCCCCTGCTCCAAGCACTGCTGCGCCCACATCCCACAGCCCCCCGCCCTGAGTCCTCGGCTGGATAGCTTGTCCCAGCCCCAGCCCCAATCCCTCCCTTGCTGTGGGGGAGTTGATCTGCGCCCCTCCCCCCATGCCCCTTCCCTCCCCCTCTGCCCAGCTGGAGGCAGCTGTGTCCAGCATGGTGAAGACTCTTGGCCTGTTAAGACCTGGCAGCATGCAGTGGCAGAAGGCCCCCTCACCCCAGCTGGACAGCTTGTCTGAGTCCCAGCTCCAATCCCTCTCTTGCTGTGGGGGAGTTGATCTGCGCCCCTCCCCCCATGCCCCTTCCCTCCCCCTCTGCCCAGCACAACAGACTTACCAGCTGGAGGCAGCTGTGTCCAACGTGGTGAGGACTGCTGCCTGTTTAGTCTATGGCCGAATCTCCGAACTGGCGCCAAATCTTCAGATCCGATTCGGCCAAATCGAGATTTGATTTGGAGATTCAAATCACTGTCCCTCCAAATCGGCCACGGTAAGAATACTTACCACTTTGCACAGGCTTATCTTACAAGATCATCGGGTCCAGCTTTCTGCCTATTTCCAAGGAACTCCATTTCAAGACAAAACATGGAGCAAACACGATGTTCAGGACATGGACCTCTAGTACCTAGCACAGCAATTGTGAGACCGTGATTTCATCTGCGCACAGAGTACGCTGATGTTATCACGATGGTGCAAAAGGACAATCTTGAAATGAGAGGCAGATGAGCGATGGGTAGCTAGACAGAGGGACAATGTTACCTAAAGCAATTTTTTAAGTTTTTCAAGGCGAGCATTGTCACTTAAGAGGGAACATCTAAAATCAAGGTAAGAGATAGATCTTGCAAGTTTCCCCAATTATAGGGAAAATCCTAAAATTACATTGTTTTACTGCAATGCAGCACAGTTTCCTTTTATTGCAGCAGCTCTACACATCTGCTGTTCTGCTTATGTAATACTTGGCTGCTCAGAAACCACAGCTGAGAAGTTGGGTGTAGTGCAGCCTTCCCCCCTTTCGATTCATCGCTGAAACATCCTGTTTAGAACGAGGGAATTGTGTTCGTTTGTGGTATGAGCCTGAAACACGTGAAAAGTCATCAAACCCCGTGAAATCTTCAGGAGCTTGAGGTTATGGCATACCTTTGGGAGCTGCCTGTCACCAAGCTATTGAGGCATACTTGACTCAAATAAGGGTGTTAGCTTTAGGGTTAAGAAGCACACTCCTTTTCTCTCTGGTTTATTGCCCTGAATGGAGAACCGACAACTATATCCTTCCCAAGCCTGCTTTTTATTAAGATTTAGAGCTGGCTATCAATACCATTTTAACATGAATATTTAGTTAAACTTTAAAATGAATTAATTCTGGCCACATCTGCACCCCTTACAAGTTCATTTGATGTAGGCATTTGCACCCTCTGTTTTCATGTCATATATACAGCTAAAGCAAATTTCAGGGGAAGCATCAGCACTGCCTGCACATTCATCTGACGGGGAAAAACCAAACACTATCAGGTGGCTGGTACCACCGCTGTGCAAGCCAAGTCAATAGGCAATCAATTCATAAAGACATCTCTACAACTCTTTATTAGCTGAATGAAATCGAGTACGTGCACTTGAGAAAATAATGATTGATAGTCACCGTGCAAGCAAGAAAAACGACCAGGTGAGACAAATCAATGGTTCAGTACTTCCAGGGGGCTCTAGTGGGGTGAGTACAGGACTAGAAGCCACTTATTTCTTTCTGCCTTCGAATCCCCTCCCGACACTGAATTCTTTTGCGATACCACATACAGTCTCAATTTCACATTTCTATAAAATTAGCATTAGAGTTATTTAAACTGACCTGAAAGCATGTGCATGAGGATTCAACGTAAGGTTTTATATGGCGCTATTCAAGTGACAAATATCACCTTATTTTATATTCAGATTATACTGAAAGTTCAAAATCTGTGTTGTGCTGATTACATCGCATTGCAAGGGGCAAACTTGGTGTTAGAAATAAGCAAAACAATCTTTTTTTTTTTTGGTACAGCTTCAGTATTTGGGGCCAATTCCTGCAATTTGAATACTGTAGCTGAATGAACTCCGTGGTGTTTACTGTGGCTGTACAACCTGAGGCTAAGAGCAGGATTTGGCTCTTTAAAAAATGTATACGTCTGCACTATCAGATGATATGTTAGGTGCCGTACAATGACTGTACCCATCCCCAGAGCTGGGTAAATATTGCTAAAAAATTATTGGAGATTTTAATTTAGTTCAGTTCAAGACCATGATTCAGGTACCTTTGCAAATCCTACTAGGTGCCTATCTGTAATTTTATATCTGTACATCAGAAATTCTGGGCATGAGTGCTTTGGTGAACAGGACTTTAGCACACACTTAAACGCTTTGCCAGAACAGGCCTAAATTTGTTTCTCAAACATTAAAAACCCTACATTCATCCAAACAAGGAGCAGAGCATGCAGTATAACCCACTTTCTGTCTCTTTTCCAAATCTCCCTGTCACCAAACTACAAAAATCAAATACTCTAAGTGAAAAATTCAAAGGGCTGAAATACGCTGGAGAGGACAAATTGTCTCTTAGTTTGGAACAGCGAAAAGAAAAACGTTACATCTAGTTAGAGCTCTTTCGACATACAAAAGCTCTCGTCACCGCAACAGTCGAGCACCTTGTTTTCATTAGCAGGTTTTAATCTCATGATCCTACAGCAAGTTAGCAAAAATATCGATCCTGTTTTTTAAAATGGGGACGCAGAAGAGTCAGTGGTTTGCCCTTGGTCACACATGGCATCTGCATCTAAGCTAGGAACACAGCTCAGCTCTTGAGCTCCAGACAAGTGCTCTGTCGACTAAACCACCTTTTCCCAACTGTTAGTTTGCAAACAGAAACCCAGAATCTCTTTGCAGACTATATTTGCCGCAAATAGTTGACACACACTATTTAAAACATTCTTTAGCACTGCAGTGTTATTCAGTCATCTGCAGCTCGGGGGGACGCACTTCCAGTGGGGATAGGAGGACGACACGATATCAGGCCCACATGTTCCATTTCAGACCAGCTGGTATTGTCAAAATAATTCACAAGAGCCTCCTGCTTTCTGCCTTCATTTGCATTCACTAGACTATTTTTCCCTACTATGAAATTACCACTGGGTGCAAAAGGAACTGGAAGGGGCTTTTGCAAGCGATCCACTGAAGTTTGGGGTCAGTTTTCAAGTTTCTCCTCCTTGAATGGATTAGAAGCTGCCAGGAGACTTGACTTGAGACAGCTGCGCTAAGGGATAGATTTATTTAGGTATTGCACCCATTCAAAAAGCTACATATTGAAAGGGACCACAGTGTTGCTTTGCTGAAAGCAATAACCAAGTTCCAGTAAAGTGATTCAGTGCTAGGGTGTTTAAGAATGCTATCCTCTGTAGCTAATTAAAATGAAGTACCCCTTTCAAGTTATTTGCTTTAGGTTAGCTTGAAAAACTCCACTATGTGCTACTGGGGTAGGAAAAAATGTTAATGCAATTCCAGCAAATATTTGTTTTGATAAACACGAGTTCAAGAATACTGCTATTTTGGGGCATTGCTATGCCTGTCACGGGACAACAATTTCTTGAATTGGAAAGCGCTGCAGAGAAAAAGAGACTGGAAAGAAAAAAAAAAAAGTGTTCACCAGCAGAAGGTGAAGAAAAACTAAAAATGCTGCTTGCTCATTTGGAAATTTGATTTTAGTCGGAGGTGATGATTATGCCACAGATGCAGTTATCAGAAAATACAGCAGCAAGCAAGCAGTGAAGTGTCATATTTCTGCCCTATTTTAATGGCTGTCGTGTTGTGTTCTAGGGGAGGCTGAAAGCAACAAGAAGTTGGAAGATTTAATGTCTCCGTTGGGACCTGATCCAAAGCCACTGGGCTCAGCAGGAGTCTTCTCCTTTGACTTTCAAGGGTACGTGATCAAGCCCTGAACTGGTGATGGGACACAGAGCTGCACCTCCTGGCACTTACCGCTCACTACAGGTCAGCAGTGACCAAAAGCTATCAAACTCTCCTGCTGTGTAGTGGGTCAATTAATTTAGCAGGTTTTGCTCTATTTGCCAGTGGAACACCGCTCATGTCACTGCTGATAACAGAGTCAGGGGATGGCCAAGGACTGACCCCAATGCAAACACTCCCAGGCCTAGCAAGGGAACCAGGAGTTCCCGGCTAAGAAGAAGCAGAGGGGCCGGGAGAGAGCAAGTTTGACCTCCGAGGATAACACAAGACTGCCATCCCCAGGGCTGGCAGCTGCTCCTTCGGCATGGCGGATGAGCCTTCTTCATCCACCACACACATCAGCTTGGTCTCACGGCACGCCGTGTCCTCCTCCTGCTCCTCACCGCCTCTTGACAGCATTAGCCACACAAAAGATGTGTGATTAAAGAAATGGTAAGAAAAAAGGGAGATGGGAAGCATGACTGGACAGGGCTTTCCAACAGCTCACACTTCAGGTCTGCACCAAGCTCCCTGAACCCCAAATTATCCTCAGGTAGGAAGCACCGGCAGATGCTGTGCCTCAAGGAGACATGCCTCCTGGATAGACGGAGGCTGCATTCCCATTACCAAGTGTGGTAAGTACTTCCCACTGCCTCCCCTGCCACAAGGTACAACAATTCCCCTGAGCAGCTCTCGGGGTGATAGCAGGGAGCCATGGTCCTATATTCCCTTTAGGATGCCACGTCGCACCACGGTAGTATGGACACAGCCATTCCTCTAGAGCTATGGAGGCCAACCTTGTTGACAGGTGTGTCACAAATTGTGCCCTCTCCAAGTGCCACCCCAATTCCTGCCCCCTGCCTAATCTGCTGCGCTGCTTTCTGCCCTATTGCCGCTGTGCTGCCTGCCCCCTCCCCAGTCTGCCACGTGCCACCACGGAGGCTGTCGGGCCACTTGTGGTGCGTTGCAGTTCAGCCACGCCTGCCCGACAGCAACGTAGCTTTTCCGTGGACTGTGCCAAGGAAGACAAGGGCTTCTTTTGGCCTCTGTGTCCCCGTAAGGGAATCAGGCAGAGCCTGGTCCCAGGTCTTCATGCAAGTCCCCCTTAGCACGATGCGATTGTCCTGAATTAACTCTCAAAGGGCTTCGGTCCTGGGACTGCTGCCTGCGGTGCTGCTTCTGCACTGAGCAGACTTGCGTGCGTTAGGGAACTTGAACCTGCACATTTTTTCCAGGTTGAACAGGATGTTCTCATTAAGCATCCCAGCCCCCTTAGGAGACCAGTCCTGCCCTGTGCTGAGCACCGTGATCCACTTAGCTAGCTTCAAGCATGTACTTGGAGGGACAGATTCACTGTCCCAGCAGGTGCTTCTTGGCACATCCCCACGCAGCGCCGAAAGCCTGCTGCTCCCCTAGGCTGGGGGGAGCTGTCTTTCAGGACATAATTCTGGCAGGTTTCCACATCTCTTCTCCCTCCCTGTAGCTCGGAGGGAAAATCACCTTCTCACAGCAAAGCCTGAAGTATGAGGGGAGTGGCCCTCCTCCAGGGATAAAGATCCAGGTTTTGCTTGTGTCATTAGTCCAGGGTCTCTGCCGGTTTTTCAAAGAACAGATGTGTAAGGTTGCCCAGCAGTAGTCCCATTGACGTAACTGGGACTACTCGCATGGGCAGGTGGGACTAGGATACTCAACTGCACACACATGCTCTGTACCAGAAGACAGGTCCCAAGCCAAAAGCCTTGATTTTTGCATGGTTTTTTTTTGTGTGGGGGGGAGGCAAGTAATCCTTGCTTCTCCTGATCTAGATCCCTATCTGGTGCCAACATCACAGCACCCAACTTGCCTTGCATTTCATCACTACGTAGATGAGTTTCACTTCCTCCGTTGTTTAGAAAAGTTGATGCCTCAGCTAGACTCTTTGGGATGCCCCGATCAAAAATTATTTCCTCTGGGTCCAATGTAGGCATTTTTCAGCTACGTAAGGCCAGATTCTGTCATGTTTACTCGTACGAGCCCTTACTCCTGGAAGCAACTGTGAGAAAGGTAGCACAATCTAGACCACAAGGAAAAAGCAACCCCTGCCACCCCAACAGCTGATTTCCAAGCACAGCACTTGCTACTGGAGCAATTCCTATTTGTAGGACTTTTTGTGCTTGTGAAGCTGGGAGTCATCGCGCGTGTGGAGGGGGCCCACAAACAAACAAAATGCAGATGAGGAGTTAGGGAAAGGGCACAACTTTGAAGGAAAGTGATTTAGGAGACATAGGTGAAATCAATGAGAGTAGTGAATGGATAGTTTGATAAGCATGAAGTAGTTACCACTGAAGTCTTCCGGAGACTGAGTCTATCTGATCTGGCTCTGAAATATGCTTCGTCGAAGGATGCGTGACTCCCCTTCAGCTTCTCGGAGAGGTTTCGGTAGAGCCGTTTCGCAGCGTTCGGAGAAGATGGTCCGCTGCTGCTCTTTTTCATCTGGGAAAGATTCAAGTTCTGCATCTGCTGCGTCATGTTCACGTGGCAGGTCCTAGAAAGAAGGCAATGCAGCCATGTGACACGGGGTTGCTCCACTTGTGTTAGCCATTCAAACTACGCCATTGTAACCCACCCTGCGCAACTCAGACGCCACATAACTTTCCACAAATTCTGGCCACCTACACATCTGTTGGGAAATCAAGAATATTTAGGGCCACATTTTGAAGATTTTGCATGGCAGGTTGTTGTTTCTGGCAGTATAGTCCCACTGATTTCAGCGGGCACGGAGAGATCGGAGGCAACCGCATAAGAACTGCCGGGTACTGGGTCAGATCATAGGTCCACCTTGCCCAGTCTCCTGTGTCACACAGCGGCAAAGAGTGGATGCTGAAAGGGAGAGTGAACTGGGTCTGACCAGGGTTTTTTCCACTGTTCCTCTCTCGCTTGCAGCCCCCTGCATTTAAGGTCTAATGGGAATACTATGAGCAACTGATAGTAGATGTGAGGAATAAAAGATTTGATACCTGGTGGATTAAATGATTCTCTTCGAGGGAAATAATTCTGGTAAAGATCAAATGAAGTCTGGGAATTGGGGAGAGGGGTTTATCCTGCATTTACAGCACATGACCATCCTCTTCATTTTGCTAAAGCATTTTATTTTTAACAACTCTTGAAACCAAATGGGTTGCTCCAGATTCATATCTACACCTAGGATGGGGTGTCTATGTTGAGCATCCATTCTGAAGGAAGCTATTAGGAGTCTGATACAAGAAGCCAAAGTGGCCTCTTTTAATGCACTGGGCCAAACTCTCTTCTGAGCTAGGCCAAAGTAAATCTGGTGTCATGGCACTGAAGTCACTGCAGTTATTCCAGATGCTGTGGTGACCTTCATTTCTAATAATTCAATCACCGCTACTGCACATAGGTACATGCTCAAGTGTAAGCTGAGACCCAGTCAGAAACCTGCCCAAATAATCAGCCTCTAAGCCCATTTCCTTGATCCTGTCGCACCTTTCTATACATCTCTTCTTTGGTCCTCACTTCTTTCTCACCAAATACAAGCTGCTTCTCCACGCTCTAGGCGTGTGCTGACCGTCACACTCATGCTGCCCCCATCCCTTGGAGGAAGTCCTTAAAAACTTCTGCAGAGCTACTTCAGCACCCTTCTTAAAACTCCTGTTGCTGTGATGCTGGCAAAAATATTGACAGCCACTGGGCTCCTGATGTGCTATGACTGCTGCCCATCATCTTCCAGTTTCCCTGTGCTCCCTTATCTGTCTGTAGCAATCAGCTATATCTTTTCTTATACTTGGATGTTAAACTCTGGCTCTTTGTTCGGTGTTTGAACAGCACCTGGCACAAGAGGGTCCTGGTGGGAACAAGGTGGGATTGGTAAACTAACCCTGCAGGACCTTTTATTTCCAGGTTCAGTTTTAGGAATAAAAAGCTTTTCCCCCTGAACATAAGTCGATAACTCCAGATAAAGTCCTTGAAGCGTCACAGCTTTTACAAAACCTGACAGCAGAATCAAATAACTCAGGAAAGGACCTAATGGGTTAAAATGCATTAAAAATACTAAAACCAGTGAAAAACAGCTCCAATTTGGTATTTTTATTGTATGCACAAAAATACTGCAATCACACAAGCCAAGATTGTTAGCGGTCTGATCACAGTTTGATGCTGTGTTTAAGTCATATGCAATTTTTATGGCTGAGTAGGTCCTCTAAAATCAGTGATAGGTAGGGACCTACCTAAATTTTGGTTTTGCACATTTTGTGGAAATCACAGAAAACAGCTGGGAAATCTGGTGTTGGCTGAAATGTCCTGCAAAATCAACCAGCCTGCGGTAGAGACAGAGACTGAATGAAGGTGGCTCTGGGTGCCGCAAGCGGGCTGCAAAAAACCCATTATCTCACTGTTACTTAGGTAGGTCCCTAGTAACAGGGTGTTCACGGCGGAGGTGCAAGTGCTGCTCCTACAGTCACAGAAATTAATGGCAAAACTCCCTTTGATATGGGTAGTAGCGAAAGGGAGATCCCTTTGTTTCAGTCCTGCCAAACTTGTTCACAGGAAATATGCTGGCAAGACTCTCGTGCCTGTCTCAAGGGCTTGAACCCAACCCAGAGCCTCGGTGCATGGACCTGTGGAGCTATGAACGAGGGTTACGTAGCTGGGACCATAACAGATTTGCATCCAACAGGGGCCGGCTGAGAGAAGCACATGTAATGCACATGGACCACTGGCTTACACTTAGTCATGCAGGAATGCCACCATCCTGTTGGCATCAACAGATCTCAGGGCCTGGGAATGGGATACTCTGCTGCATTTCGGTTTCAGGCTCACACCCCAAAACCTTAGAAAAGCAAAACTGCTGTTGCTCCTTTTC
This sequence comes from Crocodylus porosus, assembly GCF_001723895.1. NCBI lineage: Eukaryota > Metazoa > Chordata > Crocodylia > Crocodylidae > Crocodylus > Crocodylus porosus. The sequence goes on from NW_017728928.1 coordinate 7,264,934, forward strand.
CCCTGCCACAATTCAGGTTGTAACAGCCTTTTTAGTCTAACAAGCCCATGACCAACAAATGCCTAGGCTATGGCAGAGTATGTTTTATAAGTCAAATACATCCAGGATTTTGAGCCTTCCTGCTAGCCTTTGCATAATGAACAGGCACGCTTTGCTTGACCATTGTGCTCCTTTCTTGTCCCCAGCATCTTCTACCTTATCTTGAAGAGCTTACACTCCAAAGAGACAAGAAATGCCTCTGCTTTTTTGTACGGCACTTCAGAAAATTTGGCAGTGCCCTCGGCTAGTCCCTAGGCATTTGTGAAAATGGAAGCAGTGATATTTTCTACGTTCTGTGGTACCAGGCATCTTTCAGTATTAGGATCTTTTGAATGGCTGTTACATTTATTCTGACGCTGCACCTTTCCCATTTGCCTGCTGCTTTTCACAGCAGAGGATTCTGAACTGCTCCCTCGGCTTATAGTAGGAAGTCTATAGAGCATTTCCTCTGGCGGCTGAAAAGCTTACACCTGTCAAAAAGGATGCAACGTGGTGAGGCTGAAAATTACAGAGGAGAATTTGGGTAAACACGTACAACCCCCACAGCAGTCCACATGGGATAAAAAGTGGGTATAAGCCAAGGTATAACTCCCCCCCACCCAACACTTCCCTTCCAAACACGGAGATCCATTAATGCGCAAGGCACCAGACCCACATTTGGAAGAGATACGGTGGTGGTCTAGAGAAGCTGATGCTCCCAACCTTGCTTTCTTTCAACCTCTGGTTGCCAGGCAAGAAGTGAAGTGAATTACAGTGGAAGTCATGCAACCATTTGTTGCTGTGGACTCTCAGCCTAAATCCTGTGCAAGGAGACGTTCAGGATCAGGACCCGCCAATCAGCTATACCATTTACCGTCATAAAAGCCTCTATTAAACTTTTGCCCTGTTACTGAGGTTAGCCTTTGGCATAATTTGCCTTTAAGACTGAAGTCAACACCAAGTCTCATGAGTCCTTTAACTCTTCCATTATCATTTGGACAGGCCGAACACGAAAGGATCTGATTACAAATAACTTCGCACATTTTCTGAGCTAACGAGGTACTGCAAAGAAACAGGGTGCCTGAATGAGATGCATATGCCAAGAGCCCGGTGATAATTGGGGTATGTGACAGGGAGACCCCTTGGTTAAATCAGAGTGCTGACGTGTACCAACTGAAGCATAGCCATCTGGGCAAGCCACGTCCTTGGAGCTAATGAGCAAAAATGGATGTGGTAAGAAGCAGGCCCTTGGAGGCTTCATGGAGCTGCAGCCCTACAGTGGTCTTGGATTGTCTTTCTCTGAGCATATGGGGGAAGACATACACTTATTGGTGAGGTTCCCAGCACTAGGGCACAGCACACAACCGCTTGCTTTTTAATTACTATTTGCATCTCAGCAGAAGACCCACCTGCAATCACTCAGCACTGTTGAGACACACAGGGAGAGTCCCCAGTCCAGAGACAGACAAAGGCTGGCAGAGGAGACTGAAGCAGAGAGAGCAACAGAGCCCAGCAGATTAGCGGCAAAGGCAGTAAAAAGAACCTAGGTCTCTCAAATGACAGTTTGGTGCCCCGGGCACCGGAGCAAGGAACTTGCAAACATCATATACTGCCATTAACACACCAGTGAGCCCCAGCTACAGCCGCAGAAGCGTATCTGAAATTCTGGGCAATCTTTCCTATTGACAATAAAGGGACTCGCTGTTCACTCCCCACCTCCTTTCCCACCCCGTTCCCCTGAGCAGTGCAATGGGTAGCCAGGTTTAGCGGCTTCTGTAGAACCAGGGGAGGTGGGAAAAGCAAAGACCCTCCCTCCAGGCTGCAAGACAGGGGACTACCCAACCTGCGATGCTGTGGTAGCTTAGACTGTTCACGTCCCCGGCTGGATCCCTGTACTCAGGGATTTACCCCGGTCACATCCCAGCACAACTCACTGCCTGCAGCTCAGTCTGCACAGTCTATGGCAGAGATGTGCAGGCTCTGTAAATCATCTCTGCCCCCACGGTGAAATCACACTGAAGTTATCGGCACTCTCAACACCCCTTTGTCCAAGCAGTCCGGGGGGTGGGGGCAGGTGCTGAGTTTTGACAGCAAATACCCAAATTGTCATCTTCACTGACACAGCGACTAGATCAATTAGAGGGTTAATGGCAAGCACAAGAGAAGGTGTTTGGTGAAACACGATGGTTTTAAAAATGGCCAGAAGGCTGTGCTCATATTAGCCCCTTTTAGAATCTCTTAGTACAATTATGGTTAAAGGAACGTCTTTCGATGAGTTTCAAGAAATGGCTGGATCTGTTATTTTGCCCCCCAGAGACCTTAATTTTCTGCAATTGCCTGCTATTAGCAGAATTTAGCAGAGGCTCAGCAATTTACCCAAAGCAATTTTGTTCTGTCACTCAGACTCAGGGTAAAAATCCCTCTGGAGCACTCCCGTGCCACCCTGCTCTCCGCTCTCCTACAAAGCTGCATGCTGACCTGCACAGGGCTCCCTCTGATAGCTGCTTTACCTCCTGTCCCTAATGGACGGCTCTTCCTTTACACCAGACGCACACAAGGAGAAACCATCCCAAATGCTACGTGTAAAGAATAGGAAGGACTCGGCAAACAAACACCCACCGAGAGCAGAGTTTTTACGTCCTAGTGCTGAAATAACACCTTCAGACCCGGTTCAGTTGTACTCTGCTACAACTCTCTGTGAGCCATGGGATGATTCACTTACAGAATGAACTCTCACGAGCAGCCTGTAGTTTAAAGATATTCTCTAGTAATACAAATGTAATATTTAAGGACCCGGAGGATGGTGGCACAGGGATACTGCTCTTCCTGGAAGATGTCCGGAAAGGTGCAAAATTACAAGCCAACAGGACCTTCTCCTTCACAGCTTCAGGTTATGAAGGAGAGCTGCCTGTTCAGAGAGTGGTGGTGATTTGAGAAGGAGGTGGTTTTTGGAGGTCCTGGCTTTTTCATTTGACATCTTACTGATTATTGGTGTCGTGACCCAACTGAGACCGGAGCCCCAGTGCATGATACACTGTACAGAGACACAGTGAGAGAAACCCTCTTGAGACTTTACAGGCTGAATGGACCAGCCAAAAAAAGGCAAGAGAGGACAAGGGGCAAAAAGACACCAAGTGACATGCTGAAGGCCACAGAGCAGGTCACCGGCAGGACCAGCATCGCCCATATCTCTGTTTGGTGCCACGTGCTGCATTCAGTATCAGCGTGTTCCTCCAGAAGGTACCTGCAAGGCCTCTAGTATTTTCACTCCCTTAAAATTCACAGTTCATGGGTCATGTATCCCTAGAGTCGTGAGATGGTTTAAAACAAATCCGAGGGTATTTTTAAGCCGTGTATTTTGATTTCTTCTTATTTGCTTTCTGGTTTTTGGAGCTGCTCAAGTTGATGCAGAGCCACATTTTTAAGCTTTTCTTTGAAAGCATGTGGACTAGAAATGTTTTTTTTTTTTTTTTTAAGTAAAAGTTAAAATTATCCCATAATCATTCAGCTGTAAGAAACTGAGTCCTTAAATGTGAGACACATCTATCCATGCCATTATCCACACTACATACACCCAAAACAAGGGGGGGGAAGACACCCCAGGCACCCTTAAAAAATTCTGATTAAAAGATAGCTAAGCACACCCCTGTTACATAAAACTCAGAAGATCTGTCTGTATATTGAACCTTTAAATCTCTAAGGCAGGGACAGGCAGCTCTTTTCATGCTGGGCAAAGGCTGGCAGAGAAAAGCCAATTTTCCTTCGTTTGTTCTCATTTTGCCATTCTCTGTCTAAAACAAAGGTCAGCCTGGCCACCAGTATCCAACTGCTTTACGTGTATGGAAAAACAACAATTACAAGTGACAGGGAACCTGCAAGCAGCCAGCAAGGCAACACAAAACCCCCAGTGGGGGCAGTTTTTCAGCCCCTGTCTGCAGGGATTGCTTTATTTCTCAATACCAAAACTGTCCAACACAACTGCAGCAGCTCTCGCTACTTGACAATCCTCCAGGTCTTTTCACCCGATTCAGGACCCCTTGCTGCGGCTTACCTGCTCCTTGCAGGTCTCCATCTCGGCTTCTTTCTCTTTCTCTCTACGTAACTAAGCTGGTCACTGCTTTTTTATCTCAGGACTAGGCAACTTGCAGGCGGTCACCTAACCCTGGGCCTGAAACCCATCGTCTGGGGGACAAACAGTTGGCTGCAGGGAGCAGCTAATCCAATACTTTTAAGAGACTCTTGGATATGTCTCCTTTACATACCTTAATATGAAGATTAGGGGAAAATAGCAGGGAGGCACTCATGCTAGCAAAAAAAATGACTCTTGCAAAACCGGAACTCCAGGAGGACCAATGCACTGGGTCGGGAAGGTCCAACCAAACTCATCTCACTTCCAGAGCGGTCCTCCCTGTTGAGCACAGGCAGTTGGTATATGACCAAGGGGATATTAAAGATAATATCAATAAGCATTGCTTGCTGTGTCTGCTTCTCCCTGAGACCTGAGGAAGGGCCGTATGTTCCTGAAAGCTAGGCAAACCTTGTCTCCCAACTACACAGTTGGTCCAATAAAAGGTATCACCAAAAACTCTGGCCTGATGAATGCTCTGACACCGTTTCATCACAGATGCCTATGACACATCTCAAAAAGTGCACGGGCGTGACAGCATCTCAGATGTAGATGGGAAGAATATAATGGGAACAGACTTGATGTCCGGACTGCTATACTACAGGAGAATGACATGGCTTGGCTATGTGACCAGGATGGAAAAATCCCATAGCTGGTTTTGCAATGGACACTGCCACAAGGGACAAGGAAAGAAAGGAGAGCAACTGACTTGAAAGACAAGCACCTGAAGAGGCTTGGAAAAGATCTGGCTGTCATGGGAGGAAGTGTAGTGTGCACCACAAAAAAACAAATGGGTCCGGGGGAGTGTAATGGATGAAGGGAGAAGCATCTTGCTCTCTTTAGGGAAGAAAATTAAAAAAAAAAGCCAAGACAGAGGCCCGTGTCAGAACAGATCTCAGATTAAAACCTTTGAGGGGGGTTCAAAGGAGGTGAACATTTCTACCAATTTATTTTATTTATGGAGCATTCTGTATTAGGTTTCTAATTTCATAGGTAGCCCTCTGTTCCTCAGCTGCCGCAGGAGTCTCCTTACCTGCATGGCTGACAATTGAATAACCCGGTCAGCAGGAGCAGTGCTGAGAAGGTTGGGGGGGGCTATAGCCACCCCTAAATTCACCTTAGCCCCCCACAACCACCCCTCCCAGTGCCGCCCCATCCAAGCCCCCCTGCCTCCCGCCTCGCACAGCCAAGCCTGCCCTGCTCCTGCCTGCAGAGGCAGGGCGCTCCCAGCCTGGCCCATGTCCTGCCTTTGCAGTCCCTCCAATTTTTTTGCCTAGCCCACTGCAGCCCCCCCACCCCAGCAGGAAAGGCTGGTGCCACCTCCGCCTGTCAAGCAGCCCCTCCGGTCTCAAGAGGAAAACGGGCTCTTCAGGAATGCTCACCGAGGAGTTCTGAAAGCCAAGCAACTTAACAGCAGGATGTGTGCACATTTAAGAAAAGAAACAGGAGTGGGAAGGTGTGAGAACGACACAGAGAGCGCAAAACGCACCAAAAAAAGAGCGCCAGAAAAAGGGTGCAGAGAAAAAGAGCAACAAAAGGAAATGAGAAGAGCAAGAGACCAGAGGAGGAGACCTGAACCTGGTTGCTCCTGTAAGACGGCAGTTTGCACCAGCTGATGATCAGCCCTCAGAAGTACAATGCAAGCACAGTACAACCATAGCTCTAACATACTTGCCACTGCATAGCATTCAGCAAAGTTACGATTGCTTTAGAAAAGACAGTTGGACTTCTTTCTCTTTTTAGGAGTTCAGAACGCTGAAGTTTTTGTATATAAATATTCCAGGTTCTTTGCTATGGACTTTGAAGGCCAAGGCACAAGACGGCTCACTGGGGAGGTATCAGAACATCAGTCCTGGCATTAGCAGGTCACGCGCATGCTGTGATAAGCTTTAGTCAATGCATTTCTGTTAACCTGAACCTTTCCAGGAACAAAGAAGCTGCAGCCTGTTTGGATCCTGCAAATGCTGGACCAGGTTTTTGATTGCAGACCTGCAGTTTGGTTCCACCATGTTTGCTTCCTGTCTTGTTTGCCCGTTTTGCATGAAAGGATTTTTGCTTCCATGATTAAGGAATGCAAATACTTGCATTTGCATGTTTCCAACGGTGCTCAAGCACAAGCAAGAGTGTTCTCTGCCGTTACTTATGCATTAGTTTACTTGCTTTTGTGGCGCCATCATAAACCATCCAGAGCTTGAAAACAATTTGGGCAAGTAGGAAGTCAATAGGATGTGAGCACCCAACTCCTGAGAAACCTGTCAACTATTCACAGAAACGAGGATCTGTTCACAAATGATTCAAGAACAAAAAGAAGGTAAAAGGATCAGGCGTATTCACTCTGAGCAAATCAAGCACCTCTTGTACCCAGGGGGGCATCTCAGTCCTAGCAATACTGTTGTTTTACTAATTAGGAACAAGCAATGGTGCCCGCTCCTTCAAAGAACTCAAGCCAACAGCATGACCACCGATTATCAGGACCAAGTAACTACTTGGATAGATATTCACTGCCAAACCACCTGCATATCGATCAGTCAGCAGCTACCCAAAGCTATTTATGGAGAGCACAACAGCTGAAGAGGAGTTATTCATAGAGAGGAAGATGACATGGGAGATGTCAGTAGCTATTTCTTCATATTGAAATACTAAAAATACACCTGTATGAGGCTATAGGCTCCCTAACTTATAAAATTAGTATTGCAACACACAATTAGTATTGCAAGAAAACCCTACCTATGATTAAAATAATCATAAAAAAGAAACTCTGCCAGCCTGACTCCTACAAGAAAATCTCTCTTCCACCCCTACGTTGCTCCAGGAAGCATACCTGCATGCCTCTCCAGAAACACAACTGAACAGATGTCTTTTGCAGCATGCCTGGAAAGTGACCAAATTCAGGCTATTTTGGACCAGCAGGAGACCACCCCGACCACAACCCTTTCTCTTCTGTTAGGCATTCGTATCTCTCTTGGTGGCAGACAGCTCTTCTGTGAAGGGGGTGCCAGCAATGCTGGTTTTCCATGAACTCTGACTGTCGACTACTGCACTGGGTATATTCTAACCCCCGGTTTAGAGACGGAGAATTTGCATGTCGGGTCCCTCGACCTTGGGAGAATTTCAGCGTCGTGAAACTAGAATAAGGCCTGGTAAAAACAAATCACTAAGATGCCAATACAGCCTCAGGAAAAAAGTGCAAGTACTGCAGAGCTGCTGAACTAACAATATGTACCAAGTCTGTTCAGACCCTTCTTAAAGGCACAGGTTACTCTTCAAACAGCAACAAAAAACCCCTATAAACTTCCAAAAGCCTCCTGAACACTAAGCGGAGCAATGCGCATTAACAGATTAGAAACTTCTCTTGGCTTTGTCCTGGGATAGCTGTCCTTCATGCACAGGACTCCCTGTTTCTCAGGGCCAATCGCCCACTTCAAATTCTCAGCCGTCAGTGCCTCCCCTCCATGCTTGACGCACCTTGGGGGAGTCCGCCCCCAAAGCTGGTTGATGCGACTCTTTCAGGGGACCCTGGCCTCGCTGACTCTTGGCTGAAACAGCTCCTCCCATGACTGTACTCCATCCACGGGAACTCTTTAGGTGTGTTGAGACTTATCGCATGGCCAGAATTTCCTCGCTGCTCCTGCTGTGTTGTTCAGAAACCTTTCAGAGCATCCAGGTGCCTGACAAAGGACTGTGTTATTCTCTGCCTGAGCCCTGGGTCATGGAGTCCAGTCTCCTGCATTCACAGGTGATGATTTATCCAAGGGGACAGGGGGACACAGGGTCTTCAGCTCTGCTCCCTCTTGCACATGAGATGCAAAACATTTTGGAAGTAAGAACAACTCTACAACTTGCTATGGGAAAAGAGGGGAGACTAGAAGGGCTATTAATGCCTTGGCCACTGCAACAGCAGAGGTTACATATGCTCAGATCTTAGGGAGAGAACCATACCTCCCACTGCAGGATAAGGCAAAATGCCTCGTGATCTTTGCCAGTTTGAACTGAAGGGAAAAATTCTTTCTTGACCCTACAGTCAGGTACCTGAGAAGTTTCTAAGTCTATTTCATAGACTTCATAGATATCACAGACATCAGGGCTGGAAGGGACCTCGGAAGATCATCGAGTCCGGCCCCCTGCCCCAGGGGCAGGAAGTCAGCTGGGGTCAAAGGATCCCAGCAAGGTTGATGTCCAAACATTTCTTAAAGGAGTCCAGAGTAGGTGCTTGCACCGCCTCTGGAGGGAACCTATTCCAGGCCACGGGGGCTTGGACCATAAAGAAGTTTTTCCTTATGTCCAGCCTAAAACGGTCTTGCAGGAGTTTGTGATCACTGGGCCTTGTCATCCCTTGGGGCGCTCTGGTGAACAGGCAGTCCCCCAGGTCCTAATGCTCACCCTTTATAGGATCATCAGTGCACCTTAGCCTAATCCACTCGAGCTGTGGCCTCCCAGAGGAGCAGCAGAAATTGCTCCACCAGGGCCATGGTTCTCCGTACTGTACTCACCTCTGGATACCTGCAGGCCCTCCAACTCCCAGGCCAATACACACAGGCATACTCTGCAGGGAAAGGGTTTCATCAGGAAGTGGTAATGGTATGCCTCTGAAGATGCTCCTAGTCTGCTTAAAAAGACAGTCTTTATCTTGAGATACAACCAGATAACTGGGTGCTCAAGGCTTGGGACATCAGCAGGGCCTCTTCCATCATCAAAAATGGTGCTGTAGTGGCCACACAAGTCAACATTTCCAACCAGCAGTACTGGCCACTTAGAAAGTCCTCAGTATTACTTCCTGGCTCTACCTTTATCAACTCAGGACCAAGCCTGCCCAAAGCTGCCTGGTGAGACTCCCTGGGGCTCACTTCTCCCGTTGTTGGTGCTTCCTGTCATTGCTGCTCAGTGGCAACCTGAGCCTTAGGTGGTTTCTGTCGACTCTTTAGGAGCACCAGAAGCATCTGGCTTGGTTGCCATTGCTCCTCTGGTAGGTAGAGAACATCCTCTATTTTTTTCCCTTTCTACTGAAAAGCACAAGGGAAAGGACAGAACAAATGACTCCTGCCAGCTGCTCTGTCAGCCGGTATCCCGCGGTCCCAGGCGCTGATCACACACCCACCTGAAGAGCTACTGGCTTCTCCTCAGCCAAGGAAGGACTAGCACCGCACCAAAATACTTCTTCCCTTCCTCTATGGTACAGCTAATTTTTCAAATAGAAACTCCACCTAGATCTTCCCTGCAACCGCACACTCTTTACCCTTTAATGGGATCGCTGAGAATGGATAACTGAACAAGGCTGTATGACTCAAGTCACCGTAACCCGTACACGGACAGACCACAAGGTCACAGGTACCAATGATACCCTTTCAGCAACTATAATGATAGGACCTCCATATTCCCCAGGGAGGCCACAGCTACTCTTTTATTACTGAAACACAAGTGCAAGGGACATGAAGCCTTTAGGAGTCAAAGACATGTTGTCACCACAGGACCTCTTGGGTGTTTTTCCTCATGCCAGAAGTCAGAAGCCTGAGGGCCGAATGTAAAACTTGCAATGATTCAGTGACAAAACCGATGGCACCTTCTTTACGTGGCTATATTAGTGTCCGCACTGCTCCTCTAATACATCATCGTGACCTAAAAATTCTCCGTGGGCTACCTTCTACATAGGAAACACCACAGATACAAAGACTTACATGGATTCAATACTAAACACACACATAATAATAGCAAACAGCATATTTTAAATTCACTGTAGTTCTGACAACCACCATATTAATACAGTATTCTGTAAACTCCAAGACATCATAACAGGTTATGGTATTTAAGATGGTATGTCTGCAAACAGGGGCCATAGGGTGAAAAAAGAAGAGGGAATACCTGAGTTATATAGCCAGGGAAAACTTTATATCAGCATGATCTAAGGCACAGAGCTGATTCCCAAGGGAAGCAGAGTAAACTCGATTGAGCAAAGTCATTAGTAAATGTACAACAAGAAACAATCCTGAATGGGAAAGGAGGTGGCTTTGATATTTTACAGGATCTCTCCAGCTCTCACCCATCTGATTCTGTGATTCACGAGCTCTCCAAATCTGTATTTAAATTGGCTGATAAAAACATAGTTAAGATCTAAGCTATCCTATACGACCATGGTTTAGGCCCCTTGATAAGAAATGTATGCAGGTTGCGTTTCATAACCATGCTCCCCTCTTACCAGTCAAGCGAAAAAGAAAAATGTGCATCATTTCCACTGAAATTCCACATACCTTTGAGTATTTAACATATAGCAGACTGAAGACATGCTAACGTGGAAGGTGAATGATTGCTGCTACGAAAACGGGTATTACAAAAGGCTCATCTAGTTGGCGCTAGGTTGGGCACTGGGTCGATATATGTGCCAGACCTTCACCTCTAGACCTCCCTGCACAGATCTTAGTTTAGGTCACTGATTAAATGAGCCAGGTGATTTCAGCGTGGCTCAGAAGAGATCTCTGTGCACATCACAATACGTGACCCAAGTGGCAAGTGCTTCTCGGAGCAGGGCAAGCACACAATTGTAAAATGAGCTGCAAGGTTGGTGAGGCTTAGACAGAGCTGTGCTGGGCAGTGTGCAGAACTGCTCACGTTGCAACAGGCACAGTCGGTGGTTCGCTTTGCTAAGAATTAAAAACCATGTTTAAAAATGCTTATGGCTATGGGTTCAGCAACAAATGTCTAAATCACTGGGGAAACCGTCTCCTGTGCTACTGTGCTTGTAATAATCACCTCGTACAGAGTCTAATTCTCACTATTCTCACCCTAATTCAGCACATAATAAGAAGCCAGGAGGTAGAAGTTCCCTACTGGCCACCACATCACCTAACCTTTACAGTCAGGTTTCTAGTTGTGCTAAAGTAGCCTTTTCCAACAGGCACACACTTTAAAAGTAGATTTTAAATATAATTAAATACAAACAACATACCCTTGTAAACATCTTTTGTGTCTTGGGGAACACTGCTGAAATATTCATGCACCGTTTCTAAAATCAGCTCAGAGTGGGAAAGACCTGAATTATAGATTTGTTTGTTATATGTAACACATGTACATGCTGCATGCACAAGCCAGACAAACACAGTACAAATGTACAAGCATCAACTTTGCAAGATTTTACAAAGACACACGCAGAAAATGAGAAACCACACAGTAACACACATGTTTATGCATCTGTTTATGAACTCATTTCATTCTCCAGGTAATAGCTACAGTACATATGCATTAGAAAATTAGATGTGACTTACCAGATTAGGCTGTATGAGGCAAAATGTGAACAAGTTGTTGGTAATTGTCCACTATCTTCATTCAATAAATCACATTGGGTTTGCTTTCTCGTCGGGTTCAACCTCCAGGCAGAACAAACGAATCTCTTTTTTATACTGTATAAACAATCAAAAATGAAAAAGCTTACCATAAGCAATTAGTGAAGTCCAAGATCACAGATACATCTCAGTGCTGAACAATGAGCAAACAAAAAATAGAAGCAAACAACGTAACAGCATAGGTAAAACATCTGATGCCTTAACAGGACTTGTACACTTAGCACTGCAGCTATAGTGATGACTGGTATCTAAGGCTCTTGCTTCTGTAGTCAAAGATGCCATGACTTCTATGTGCTCTTAGCCTGTTGTGTCTCTTAAAAATGATCAGCAGCACAGCATGCAAGTAGAGCAAGTAATCACTGCCCAGAGTCAACAAAACTGCAATTGTAATCTATCCTCACAAAGTCCGAACACACACAAAAGATTAATGCAGCCACCTGAAAGCAACTAATTTTATGTTAAAAATTAATAAAAGAAAAAATAATCATAGCCCTACACTGTGTCCAGTGATACAAGATTGCATGTGATGTACTCTTTCTTCCTTCTTCAAGCTACCAACACAGCTGTCTGCAATCATAGCAACAAAAGCAGCAACCACATCCATAGCTATGGGACATCTGCAAGATCATTTGAAAGCTCCCAGCATGAACAGGTTATCTGTAAAGGGTATTAAACTGGGGGGAACCTGCCCCCTCCAATGACGCTTAAAATTCCAGGAATTAATCTGTAAATATTTCTGGTGACAGTAAAATAGCAATATTTGCAAATGAGCTTTTTAAGATCTCCAGAAGAAAATGTAAATCCCAATTTCTGTACAAAAAGCAAAACAAAGCAGTCACATATTACAAAGTCAAGACAGGTTAGAAGGCTGCAAAACCTCAGAATGCTAAAAATATGGTTGTGGTGAACCGAAGATGAACCAAATTAGGTAAGTAAAGCCTTCTGCAGGATTGCCTCCGTGGCGAAGAGGCAAAAGTCCTAGCAGGCACCTAGCAACAGAACAAAATTCAGAGAGGCTGTAGGCACTCAGTTCAGGTTTGTCATTGCCCGTTGCCTCTAATACGGATTGTAAAGACGCGCCGAGTCTGAGACACCTCAGGGCTATCACCGGGAGCCTGGAGTAGCTTCTCTGACTCACTGGGATCACTCTGGGTGAAACCTGTTCTTGAATCATGTTGAGCAGCTCTTGGAAATGGGAAGTGGCTTTGATTCCTGCATTTCAAAGTGAGCTGTGCTTGCTTAGTACCCTGTCCTTAGGCCACCACAGCCGAGCGCAAAATCCAGCCTCAGGTTTGAGGTTTCTGCATGACATGGGGGGGTTTGTGCTTACCCCTCCTGCAGCTGGAGGGCTGAACAGAGCCCTTGATTTCAGCCCTGAGTGGCAACAGCCAGGGGCCTTGCAGTAGCAAAAGCTGTATTTATCCAATTATGTTCTTTGAGTCTTCATTAACCCAACACTGATAATCAATCTGGACCTGGACCAAACACTCGGATCAAAAAGCACACCCACTGGATTTTCAGGTGTTTGATGCACGGCTTGGGCCCATCTCCAGCTGTTAGTCAAAACAATGATCTCTGGAGTATTTGTCTAACAAAACACCCCACGCTTTGAGCACATATGGTGAAAATACCCAACCCCACCACCTGCAAGTCATCCTGCAACTAGGACTTGCCAAGTGCGATTATGTGACTACTGAGTGCAATCAGGACTGCTTCTTTCGTGCTCTTGCAATCAGATGATGACCCTGCTGTACCAGTTGCAGCAATTCTTCTTGCTCCTTTCCTGAGGACCGCTGGTCAGCAGGAGAGCTGCCTGCAGTCCCTGCTCCCAGCTGACCGAACCACAGTAAAAATCTGGTATAAAATCAGTTTTCTGAAGAAGGTCTTTGGAGAGCAGCAGGGACCCGAGTACAGGAAGGGACTGGGCAGAGAGAGACGGGCTGCTGTGCTACTAATGAACCAGGTGGAGGGCAAACCTAGCTGGAGACTGAAGGATGGAGCTTGTAACCTAGCAACTGCCCACTGGGACAGCGATCTGCAAAGAGAGCATAACCACTGTGACTGGCAAGCGAGGCCGTAGGCAAACTGCACAAAACAGATCGTGGCGCTGAGGTGTGGCTGGAGGAACCAATCGGCCAGCACTGAAACAGCCTCTACAGGCACGACAAACTAGACAGGGCCCCCTAGCTCTGGGAAGCCCCATGGCTTTGCATCCCCACGGCGGACAGCCTGCAGGGCCACAGCAGGAATCACCTTTTATTGGAAATGACTCGACCATTGCACCGAGGGGACTTGCACTCTTTCCTTCCTTGTAGCCCAAAGAAAATGAACAGTGCGCTGTCCGTTTGAGTTCTTCATTGGCACCCAACAGGTACTAGAGTCCCTACAACCTTTGCCCCAGAGTGCATGATACACATAGCATGCTCTGAAGTACCTGAAAAAGCTTTGAAGGCCGCAACACTCCATAAGCCTCCCGGGAGATGAACAATTATAGAGAAATCGCTGTTGATCTACTCTGCAGGACTTGTGCAGTGCACAGTAACAACTCCAGCCTGACTTTGGAAACTTGTCTGTATTGCCTGTGGGCTCAGCCCAGGAGCCTGTCCAGCCCACTCATCAAATGCATGCTCAGAGCCACTCTCAGGCTCCCCATCCCGGGGAAGCGTATTGGCCTGTGATCAGAATTGTACTATAGTGAGCTCGCTGCTGGATTTCCAGGATTTGATGCATGTGTGGTACAGGAGCGAGCAAGCGGGCCGGCCGTGCTTCTGAATAGCACACTCGAGCTCATCACAGAGGCAGGAGTGACTTGTCTTTGCTGTCAGATTGTAGACCACACAAAGGTATCGCGTGGGCTAGAGTCTGGCCTGTGGGTTGGATGTTTGACCCTCCGTGCCTTACAAGACAGCTGAGCAGCGCTTGTTTAAATTAAAGCAGCTGTTGTCTGATCACATCAAATGCCAAAAGGCAATGATGCTACGTAGGAACTGGGGGGGAGGTTCTTGCATCCTCGCTAGACCCAAGACTAAACTGCGATTCGGCTTCAACCAGAAATAGGAAAGCTAGAATGGAGGGAAGGAGTTTGCATTGCCGAAAGTTGGCACTGGAATGACAAAGCGTGTAGCACTCGCAGGTTTGCTGCCTAGCGCGGACACGATAACTCCTTCTGTTTAACCAGTCTGACCACTCAAGGCTTCCCAGAAACCCTGACCACCTGGATTCATTCTGTTGCCAGCTGGAAACCCAGACCAGGTTTGTTGCCAGCTTTGCCAACCTGTGCCTAAGGTTTGACCCTGGAACGGTTCAGAATCACGTGAGATTTGATGGTAGGTTTGCTCCGGGGCTCCCTGGAGTGCAAGACTCATCCTCAGGGGCAAATAATCCATGTGAGACTTGCAACTACCGGTGCCCGGACCACATCCTCATTTGAGCACCACTTTGTTAGTAGTGGAGGTAGGACCCACTGGTTTGACGAAGGAGAGACTACACGCAGCAGACATTATTCAAAAATTTTGTCTCCCTGCTGACATGCTAAAAACAGCCCAGCACAATAGCGAGTCTTCAACACGCTCACGCATCTTTAGGGGGAAAAATAAATTCCAAACAAGTATTTCATAATTACACAGCGGCCCATTTATTACACCAAACTCCCTGGTTCTCCCCAGGCTATTCATTTAAGTTGCAAATATCAAACTAACATAGGGGCCAAAGCATCAGCTGGTGTAAATTAAAGTAAAGTGAGCTATGCTTATTTACCAGCAAGGCCCTGGGTGTAGCTTTATGGACTTGAAAGCCTGTCAAAGTCCTTTCAAGCCAAGAAAGGTGTAGGTGTTACAAAGGAAAACAACAGCCCTGCTTGCAGCCGACCTCATGTGTTCTGCGCTGGCGTGGCTAAGCAGAGCGAGCACCTTGCAGATTTCTATAGCAAAGCCAATATGCAGAACTTTTTTGGCCCCTGGTCACAGAAACCGGAGATGAGTTCTGTGAACAGCAGCACAGTCTGTTGATGAATCAACCCCCAAAGTTATCTTAGCCTTGCAGAAAGTACTTTGTGAGCTCGTTAGTTGAAAAAAAAACCACACTGCAAACAAGCAGGAAGATTTGCTAGCTTCCAGTTCTTCACAACATACCCAGCATATAACTTCACAAAAGCACCCACCCCTCACTAAATGGCAAAGACTGAGGCTCTACCTGCTCTGGGTTTTAAATGGATTAAAAGTATTTTAAAGCAGAAGTGAAGCGTTTACATGTTTGCATCAGAGACATCTGCACATTAATCAGACAGAAGTTGGCCTCCTGACTCTTTGAACAATGCCTTTACTAGATCACACTGTAATGCCTCTGTAATAACGATTACTAGGCAAGTATTTTTAATGACCAAATTTCCAGCCTGAATTGGTTTTTCCCCCTTTTTTCAAATAATACAGAGCTGCAACAAAGTAAAGAAGTATATAACGGGGAAAATGCTATACTATGAATTATGGAAATATGGTGCCATTTCCTGTTGAACGCTGGGAAACCCTTTTCAAGAACATGCATGAGAAAAAAACGTGAAGGAAGAAGAGTTTCCAGGAAAGGTAACAATGGCGGGGAGACTGAAACGGCTCAGGTCCCTTTGAGAAATACACTTACATTTGTGCTTAATATCATTATTATTCCAAAACGCACCATGTGAACTTGGTTGGAGCTAGACGCTTTCTGAGTTAAGCCGTACCCAGTGCTGCCCTGAATCGGACCGTTCTCGGGGACAAAGGTTCATGAATGGGAATCGTACCACCTGGCATGCGTGACCCGCAGCAGCTTCCCAGCACCAAGCACTGGATGTCCGAAGAGAAAGGTGCCTGCTGCATCCATAAGCACGTAGCAGGGGACAAGGACACTCGCGAGTAAATTCAACCCCGACACGCATCTGGGAAAAACTGTGCTCCACTCAGATGTTCCCAGAAGCACGGGAAATGCCTTGATTCCTCTAGCGAATGATGCAGGGTAAATGATGCACCCTGGGTCTCGGCATTAGCATGGCGACATGGCCTTTGTCTCGGCTGAGAGTTCATTTTGCTCTCGCTGCCTATTTTTGAGCTAATGCACTAATCATCAGCTTCGTACACCACAAGTAGTTTCTACAGCCACCCATTACGGCATGATTATAATTGATGATAAAAGATTACAGCTGACATTACAGATAAAAAATTACAGATGACAGGAGTAACAATGCATAAGCCTTACTTCAGCAAAGCACTTATGCCTAAAACCCAGTCTAGGCAAGGGGGTTGATGCATGCTCTTAGGGGCCTCACTGTAGTGGAGAACGAGTACAGCCCCAGAAAGTATTTATTGCCAAGCCTGTAGGGAAAGTATGTGCTGTCTCCAACTCGGCAATTCCTCCTCCGCTTCTCCTTTCCCCACCCACCCCATTACTTAGGGAACCCTCTGCGGGGCTACTGTTTTCAGTCTGCCTGCACCCCCTGGCACATGCCCGGGCATTGGGGAAGCCTGCGATGTGGCAGGGCATGCCTTTGCAGTCACCAAGATTAGCAGCTTCCATGTTTAAAACTGAAAGGCCCAGCAGAGCTCTCCACAATCTTTTCCTGGTCTGTGGACCACAAAAGTATCGCATGGGTTACAGCTTGGCCGGCGGGTTGGATGTTTGATCCCTTGGCTTAAAAGACAGCTGAGTGACGCTGGTTTAAATTAAAGTAGCTGTTTGATCAATTAAATGGCAAAAGCCAATGATGCTACATAGGAATGGGGGGAAGGTTCTTGCATCGTCACTGGACCCAAGACGACGCTGCAAGCTGGCTTCGGCCAGAAATAGGAAAGGTCTTCCTACATCTAGAGTCTTCACCTGTGGATTGCTTGTGCAGATGAGATCCCGGGCTGCTTTTGGAGCACAGTGCCAGTGTGAGGAGATGGGATTGCCAGTAGGCTGTGCTGCACTACCGTATAGCGTGCAACAATGCCAGGCCACCCTCTGCTGCCCCAAATCCCCGTCTCTTCATTGGTTTTCTCCCTTCATCTTAGTAGGCAAGAAGTGACCGTTTTGCGGGCAGCTGTGGGAATTGGCCTTTACGCCTTATCTTTTTGTGGCATCCTATATTTCCCAATTGTTTTCCATACAGGAATTATTTGGTAGAGGATGTTTTCTTGTTCTTTCTACACTCATAGAACAAACCAAACTATTTTGCTGCCATCAACTGAGAGTTATATATTGAAAACGCTTCCTGTCACATCGACTCAAGTTCATTAGTAACACGCTGAGAAAGCAGCAGCCAGAAAGCAACATTTAGTAAAGGAAGTTATGGAAGGATCCAGGTCATAATGTCTCGAGAAGGAGAAAAAACATAGAATAAATTTCAAGAAGAGACAACTGAACTAAAGGAAACTATAAATGAGCAAGAAAGACACCTAGATTTATTTCTGGAAATGGAAAAGGAACAAGTGTCAGAGAGAACAGGAAACTGAGATTAAGATAAAACAAACACCGTTGGACATGTTGGGTTGTCTTGGCACACAAACTCGCATATCCGTAGGCTTTGGTGATCCCATTAGTTGACCTACATACGTCAGCTGCTTAATATTTCACCTGCCTGTATTTCATACTTAATTAACTGAATATTTCAACTGCTGTTGCCCCCAAAACACACACCACTTAAGTGACACATCACAGTAGAAGCTTTTTTGTATCCTTCTTTTGATCATGGATAAGTTAAGCTGCATGCAGCTGGCCACTAGCTGAGCTACTTCTGCATCTCAGCGGGGCACTTTCACTTTCCAGTGGATGTGAACTTTGCAGCATGCTTTATGGAGACTTCCCTTTTTTGCTGACTGACACATTTCAGCATCACGTTTCCCCGGTATGAGTCCCAGTTTTATACGCAGCAGCTACACGAGCAGCCAAGCTGCGCAGTTCGTTGGCGATTCATTGCATTGATCAGATTTCATTCATTTCTTCGGGGCAGCGATAACATGTGTCACATTTGGGTAAGCAGAACAGGAAGCTCATATCAAAACGTGTCAACTCACAGACCATAGTGAAGTCTCCAAGTAGCTGGGCAAAAACTGAGCGGTTTTTTTTCCCCATCAATCAACAGGTGGCAGCATCCACCCAATCCTTCAGAGGCAGGACAACGGCCTGTGGACCAGCAGCAACGCACAGGCATTGTATTGCCCTGAGCACCTCATGTCCAGCTCTTGCTTATCAGGTGCATTTGCACAGGAGACTTCAGCAATAATCATCTGCACATTAGCCACCGCATCCTCAGTTAAGGCAAGACGCCGTCGCTCTCTTGTAGTCCGTGGAGCTGCCTGACACAAGGCGAGAGCCTGACCCTACGCGTACAGGAAGCTTGCAAAACTGCTCAGCAGGGCGGCGGGGTCGCGAAGCTGGGGGCCAAGTTCGGACCCACCTGAAGTGAACCGTTGTGGGCAGCTGGCTTCCTGCACTTCACTTTGGGTGGCATCAAGACCCCCCTCCGCCCCGCTGGCTGCACCTCTGAGCCCCCCAGCTCTCACCCCATCTCTCTGCAGCTGAGCTCTCTCACTTTGGAGATCCCTGGCCTGCGAGGTGGTGCAAGGGACTCAGACCTGGACTTTCCAAAACAAGGTACTTGATTAGTACATGCAAAGGGTAAAAACAATAAGGTTTTACATGCCTAATTCCCTTTACCCAACCTCGGTTAGCTTCATACGGTGTAGCCACCCCAATCACTTCCGTGTCTGGACTGGGAGAGAAGCTGCCACCGTTTCTGTGCGTCTCTCCCCCCAGACCTATCGCTCAAGCCTCCTGCTGTTTTCTGGGGCTGGGGTCCGCTACAGATTTAACACCCACCTCTTTATAACCTTGGGGAGGGTAAATCTGTCTGGATGGAGTTGGCAGGGGTATTCCCTAAGAAACAGCATCCCTCTCGCTTCAGGACTCTTATCTGCGTGCCATCGTTTCACTTTTCCTGCTTGGCTCCTTGAGCAAGCCCTTCTGATCTAATTCCTTTACCACC
>NW_017728928.1:7284501-7312208 GCF_001723895.1 Crocodylus porosus
CCCACAACCCCACCGGTCTCTATATTCATAATTCATTTTCCCATTTGTCACCCCATCACTGACAGACGGAGGGAGATGTCAAAGCTCTGGGTGGGAAGAGGTGGGGTGGTTGTTCAGCTTGAAAAAACAAAGTCAGCATTTCACAATGTCCCACTGAAACGAACCCAGCCCGCACCCTGACCAGACGTACTTGGACTCTGAGAGCAGCCCTGGGACTGGTAGGCACAGACTCGCTTGGTTGCTTGCATTGTTGCTTTGTTGTTATCACTTGGGATCAGTAAATCTGGCTATTATCAGATAGAAAGGCCGTGGTCAGTCTAAAAGTTGTACTCGCCCAGAACGAAGGTATAAGGGCTGGGGGCAGAGGTGGGGCCCTAAATCCACTGCCAACAGCAGATGTCAAAGCTCTGGGGGGGGAAGAGGTGGGGAGGTTGTTCAGGTTGAAACAAAAAAAAAAGTCAAAATTTCACGATTTCCCACTGAAACAAACCAAACCGCTTCGGAGGAGAACAAAAACCATTCTGGATCAAAAGCTCCCTCCTGCAGTGTCTCCATGTCGCTTCCCACAGTCTGGCGGTTTCCGAGATGCACCCATTTCACAGGAAAACTCCTGACAAGTTCTGCTCATTGACCCCCAGTGTCATTTTCCAACCACAGCTAACTACTGGGTCCTTTCGGATTTGGAGAGTGGGAGATTTTAGAGGCTCCTTCAAGATCAGCGAAGGCCCTTTGGCATAAAAGCAGGGCAGGAGAGCTCCTAATCATACCCTGGGCAGCCGTCATCAGCAGTGACTGCGAATGAAAAACCCATCACCGGGGCCACGAGTGACCCACATCGCGATCAGAATTTCTCATTAATGCTTCCTGCTGGAGACACTGCCCTGCCATAAACCAGTGAGCGTTTGAGGGCTGTTTACTAATGGCTGCAATAATTGCTTCCCATATCAGGGCAAAGCTAAACGTGAGGGAGCACATTCATCTTCGCAAAGATTGCAAAATTACATTTGGGCCATTAGATGCATCAGAAGATACTGCTGTTCTCCTGAAATAAATTACCCTGTTGAATATCACAGAAATAATGAAGTTGTCAACAGCAACAGCGCAGCTGTGATGTTTTGTCAATCACATGGCGATTATGCCCGCTATTCAGCCGCTCCACGTGGAGATAATTCATGCCATATATTGTTCGGCCGTGACTACTCTCAGCTGCAACGCAACAAACGTCGATACCCAAGTTATCGGACCGCATTTTACAAACAAAAATTAACAAGCTTTTCATAACCGGCAATTTCTACATTAGGAAGAAGAAAGGAAAGGCTCTCGTGTACTAAAACAAGCATGAAGGGAGTTCAGATTGCTGCAGAAACTGGTTTTGGAAAGACTCCAGAGACATGCAGCAAAAGGCAATGTGTTTTTCTCCCAGGGATGAAGTGACAGCATCTTCAAAATCAGAAGAAGTCAGACACTTCCAGGCACATTTCTTCAGGTTGTGAAACTCTTGCACATAAGAGGAGTTTGGCACAAAAGGGCATTTTTATAAGACGTGTGCGCAGGTACCGCTACTGCCAGCTTTGGAGTTGGCAGGGAGATGGCCCTGTTTCTGGAAGTGGAGTATTTTTTTTCCTGTAACTTGGGGTTGGAATGGAGTCTATCATGCGGCACTGAATAAGTGCCATTGTGTTTCACTTTGAGCAAAGGTACGGATTTGACAGCAGCTGGAATGATTTGCTTTCCTTCGTCCCAAACCTTGTTCATCCCACTGCACACTCATTTGTTACTTGGCTGTTTGTTTCTGGTAAAGCCGTAGTGCAGTATTAGGTCCTTAGTGTTTAGCTGTGACAGGAAAAAGAATAATAATTTGTTTGCTAGGAATGAAAGCCCAAAGACTATCCCAGTGAAACTGTGACGTACGGTCATTTTTGTAGCGTAGCAGCCTGGCACTTGCTGGCTGTGCTAGCTCCACGCAGACTGAAGCCCGTGGGTGCTTGAATTAGCTAAACTGCTATAACTTCATGTATTTATTTTTTTAATTTCAAGTATTCCCCCCCAGATTGGAAACCCTGATCTAATAGGAGCAGTACGGGGACCTAGACAGCACAGAAGTGATGACTTACAACCTTTCTAGTGCAACTTAATTTCACATTGAATTAAAAACTTCATCTGAACATTTCAGTTCTGCTGGCCATTTACAACTGGTTTCACATTATCAAGTGTCCAGTTGAGATTTGGGATCCAGTGTGCATCTCCCCATTTTCTCACACTCTAAATAGGAAGAGGAAGTATTATTACTCCCATTTTATAGAGGTACGGAGAGCGTAAGTGGCTGGACCAAGGTCACACAGGAACGGTGACTGTGCTGTTGCGGAGCTGCGAACTGAACCGTGCTGTTGAATGCCAGCATGCTCCTTTGCTTTTCTGAAATAAATATAAGACATCCCGGTTTGGATAAGGATAAGAAGACTGGCTTACCCAGGCCAAACCTTTGGGTAACTTTTCCATGTAGAGTTGAACAGCTCTGTAACATGTCCCTAACACAAGGCCAAACCCCATCTTTGCCTAGCTGAGAAGAGGGGTTTAATAGCTACAATAATCATTGAAGCAAGTGGCCTCTCCTGTCTTGGTTTAAAATGCAAAGCCCATGAATCGGGTTTTTTCAGTGACAGCTATGCCAGTCCCCCAGCAGCAATCAACACCGTTAACAATTCCCTGCGTAGGCATCAGTGGGATACAACTTCACAAACACAATCCAAAGCGGCATGGAAGGTAATCACTGTTCCTTAACAAGCTCGGTTGTCTACCTTTGGCTGCAATATGCTCACGGCTCGGCTTTCCCCTCCTAGACCCCCACGGCCCCACCAACCAGGCCTGAGTTATGAATCAATTAACAAGGCGCTGGGAGGGAAGAGAAGGAATCTGAGCTACCGTCTCACTTTTCACCTCCCGGTTTCTCAGCACAGATTCCTGCAGGTCCTTTACTTTGTGCTTCCCCTTTCAGTCGAGGAGAACCTACCCACAGATAATAGGATGCTCAGGATTGATTTTCTGTTTAAATGCTGATTTAGCCAGGAACGTTAAGTATGCACCAGGAAAGAGGAGATTGGAAACCAGTGGTAAAATCCTGGGGGTGGGAAAGGATGGCTACAGCTGACAACACGAGGCAGGAATAGCAGGACTGATCCAGATCTCGCATGCCAGGTCTCCACTGCCCTAACAGGAGACCTGGTACCTGCTTTACACCCTCAGTCCTTCCTAAGGCAGGGAGAGATTCTGGACTAGACTGGAGGTACAATGGGGGTACGGTGCATGCCAGCACCCCCTGGGCAGGGGGGAATCTGAAGGTTTCCAGAATAATAGAGCAGCTCGCACGCTGCTGTACATACGAGCTGGTTCATCCTCCACTTGGATCCAGGATCACAGGGGAGATCTAATATCCCAGCTGCTGCCAAGACCATTCTTGGTCCTTGCACAAGAATGATGAGCCATTTAAGAGACATTCCTTCTTATAACAAACTCCCGTAACCCATTTGCTTTGCTTCAGGGCATTTCATTCCACCTTTTTAACCAGTTGCCCACGAGTATATTAGTGCAATACATGTTTAAGGAGAAGATGGAACAATTAAATGCCACATCAACTTCACCATGCAACAAGCTGAAAAAAAAAATCAGTTTTTAAAAAAAAAGTGTAAAAATATAACAAGCTGCTATAAATATTTGCTAAATATATTATTGTAAAAAGAAATCCTTTAAAAATGTTTGCACTCCGCCACCCAAATATTAATTTAGTTGGAGGTGTCATATGAGACATATGGGCAGAATAATTTGCCATTATGCTAAGTGATTGAATATCAATTCGAAAACAAGGACATGTGGTGCAATGAAACACACATTCACTTGAGCGAGAAGTGCTAATTTGAGTTCATCTGAATTGAGTTAATAAATGTTTGCAAGAGCAGGCGGCTTAGGTGGCTTAATTAAGAAAACACTTGCTTTTCACCTTTAGGAATTCATTTCCTTTGGGGTCAGAGTTTGGTGGTCTTATAGCTATCAGACAAACTTCTACACAATTTGGAATGATTAACAGTCCCTATTCAGAAAAATTATGAGGTGCTATAAAGGGAAAAAAATTAACTGAATTTACACAAATGCTAAAAATCTGTCTGAATATCTTCTCCTTTTTTGTTGTTGTTGTAAAACTAACGGTGTGTCTTCTTTCTCTTTTTGTCTGTGCTACATACATCTAGCGAAAAAAGCCTTTTTACACACTAGTATCACAGTCGGCTCCTTGAAGCGGCCGTGAGATAGATGCATGCAGGCACAATCCAGTGTCAAATGGACTTCTCTTGAAGATTAATTTTAAGCTGCTGTTCATACATCGCTAATCAACAAAAAAAACCCAAGTTCAGATGCAAGGTAAACCCATACCAGATTTAATTTAAAATTCACTGTACCAAGGGATAGCGAATGCTTTGTGTCGACAATGTTTTCAACCGAACTGTTTTGGAGAATTGCAACGATAGCTCAGATTTTTGAAAAAAATAATTTCCTAGTAACTTAAGTCACATATGACTGGAAAATTGTGAAGCACAAGTCTGGATTTGTTGAGGGCAGTCTTCACGCAAGGTTTGAATTCATTTATAAACACCAGTTGTGAAGTTCAGGCTTTAATACAATTTGTAGGTAGAAAGAATATTTTCTTAAAATGTCACTGGCTTTTTCGTAGTGATATATATATCATAAAAGAAATGAAAAGGTGAGTCTGTGCCACCAGGGGAGGACTAAATAATTCTTAGGCTATCTGAAAGCATGAATACTGCTTCTGTGAGGCTTCAGAGATCCACTTCTATATTACCTTTAAGATGCTGTTCATGAAAAATAGACGTTGCGGCTCAAAATAAAGTTTTGTCTCCTGCTTTATAATGGTGGGAAATTGGAATTTACTGGACTTGAAGTGCTCAAGGGTTGAGAAATAAAAACAGCAGCATGTGAATAAAGTATGTCTAATTAAGCATGCATACGTATTGCTGGCTCTCAAGAAAAATCACTCTAAATCATGAGGCTTCGGATAAAATCATGACATTCTCATCAAGCAGAGTTAAATGCGAATCACAGCTTTCATAAAACAATACAAAAACAAACAACAGTATTTCTAGTCCTTATGGTGGCCGAGAAAATCTGGAAAAGATAACCCAAGTCTGCACCCTGTGGATTTAAGGACCAGAAAGTAAATACAAAGAATTCACATTTCTGTATTTTTAAATGTCATATTTTTAAAGCAACTCCGTAATTTTTAAGCTTCACACCTGACGTGGCGACATTTGAGGTTGGCAACCCTGTGATTATCCATCAAAATCCAGAAAACAACACAAGGAAACAGTCTGCTTTGAATGTATGAAGAGAGAGAACAGATTTCCAGCTTCAGTTTCTACTAATAGTTATTAATTAGTATCAGCTGAATTGAGAAGCACAAAAGCAGTGACTCTGGCATGAAAAAGCAAAGAGACGCTCCTCCTTTCTTCCCTTCTCCAACCTTTATAACCCCAAATCACCTTCACATTTACATCTCTTTTGCTTTCTCTAAAATACCACTGTTAGGAGAATGCCTTTCAGATTACAATTAAACGGATTCTCTACCCCTCACAAAAACCCGTCCTGTAAAAACTGACACATTTTAGTTTAAGGTTTTCCCCATACAGATGTGATCTGCCAGTTTGAGCAGAGCTTCTGTTTTAAGTTTTTTAAAAAACAAAGCATATAAATAATATTTTACAGAAAATATGGTATTATATTGTGCTTGATACCCTATGACAGGTTTAAAACATTGGGATATGAACAAATTACCTTAATTGACCTGTAATGAGGGTGATTAATATTCTGTGGGAGGATTTTGAAATTTATTTTAGGTCTTCCCACCTCCCCTATTTCACAAGAGGGGAATCAAAATTGGACGACTTGGTACAAAATGGAAAATCTAATTCTTGCCCTGCTGATTCACAGCTTTGCAGGGTAAGCCCAGGTTTTTCCATTTTATTTGCTCTCTCTCTCCCACTTGTTCAGCTTCTACACATTTTAAAGAACTAGTACAACACGTTGCCTACCCGTTCTTCTTACCACCCTCCCGCTTCCCAGGCCCCTGCTATCCCTACCACGGCAGCCTGCATGGAAAAGCTATCGTCAGTGGGGGTGACAGCGGAGAGGAAGAAACATCTACAATCATTTGCCCCGTCACCTGCTCTGACCTACTATGACTCTCTGCTACCCGCTTCTATTAAAGGACCATTGTGAAAGTCTTCTGGACGACACCACAGCGCAACATTGCCAGGCCTTCTGGATTTGGAGAACGGAGACATCAGCACCTTCCAATGAAATCTCATTACAAGTTCCCAAACTCCCACTGTAACTGGGTTCAGGAGAATGCCCCACAATAATGAATGCGGTGACCGAGGATTCATCTTAAAAGGGGGTCACCTGCAACTACTTCCTTAATTCGTCTTATTAAGCAGTGGAAAAGAGGAAAAACAGCAGTGTAAAGCAAAAAATGCTGGCCTAAAGCACTCAATATACAGTAACAGAGTTATAAAAACTTAAGATGGTCAGGAAAAGGGTTGATTTTGCAAATTTATTTCCATTAAGAGAGAAAACTATTACAATTCACTAAGGAAATGCTTTGGCCATATTCTACACTATCTAATGCAGTGCAGCTCCTTAGGATCACTGAAACCAGAGCAGAATTTGGCCCTCTCTGAGGATACCATTTTGCTTTGATTCCTACTCTAAGGCCTCAACTCTCTGTTCACCCTGCCAAGTGAGATCCAAAGCTCTGATGCAATAAGGTCCTTCGGTATATGGTAGTGCTGTCTGGCTAGAAATAAAGCTAGATAATAGCTTGGAGGATTTCACCTTTAGCGAGATCAAGTTTTCTCTCTAAACCAGCAGAGCAGAAATGAGCAATGACCAATATTAGGAAATGCGTATCTTGTCTTGGAAGGTGATTACCTATTTCTTTCCGTCCTTTGGTAACAACACAGTACACTTTTCTCTCTGAGGTACATGTTACCAGCCTGTTACCCACAAACACTTCTGAAGCCTGAATTTTGAAGCATGCTTATGCTTATAAATTTATAAATGCAATGTGCAATGCTGGCAAAGAAGGTTCACACATTTTCAGTTCAAAGATTGCAAGGGAGGGCAAGAGTTTTTCAGATGCAATGACAGGATCATGTAAGGGCCAGGAAAGGATGGTCGGAGGGTTAATGAATGGGGCTGAGGCAGTCCAGAGACCGAGGTTACGGCACCAGTTTCTTTGTGACCTGGGGCATGTCACTTGATCTTTCTGCAGCTCTGTTTTTGAACTGTAAAATAACTACCTGGCAGGGGGATAGCGCAGCTTAAATCACTAATGCATGTAAAGGGCTTAGGGATGCTCAGATGGAAAGAAATTGTATTATCTACAGCCTCTAACATAAGACTTCATGCTCTAACATTGCATTTCATCTTAAGTTTTCCAGAGCTTGTGTTTGACAATATAACAATACACTGTTTTTAATTAAGACCCCAATGAGAGATTTAGAATGACCCCTCTGCCTCAATAAACAGACTTTTACCCAGTAGGAAAACTGGCTTTATTTTTCGGTAGTTCTTCCCTGCCCGTTAAACAAATGAGAATCATAACTGGCAATTTTTAACAATGAAACACTGAGAGTTTGCAAACTCTTAGCCAATGCATCCCATCTGTGCCCAAGGCTCATTTGGGTAGAGAAACATTAAAAAAAAATAGGACACACATGAGGGGGCAGACTGACTTCAGTGATATTGGGGTAAATCCAAAGTCACACTATTGTAATCAATGGGATTACAGCTGTTACTATTAGTTATAGTGATATGATATTATCTCCTAAAGGCTGAGATCATCCAATCACTGTGCAAATGGGTTATAAATGGGCAGGAGAGGAAACAAAGGCATGTGGAACTGAAGTGACTTGCCCAAGGTCAATCAGAAGCTCAGTGGCAGAGCTAGGATCCAACTCCAGATGTGCTTGTATACTAGCTGCCTACCTGAGGGTCTCAGCATCTTTCCCAAGATCTGTTAATCTGCAGTTTTCTCTTTTAAAATGGTAGGGTTGAACTACTAACCCTCTTCTGGTTGAATTCTCAGCCATTCACTTACGAGGGTGATGGCTGTGATACAAAAACAGATATTAGATCAAATTAGTCTAGATCAGACATATGATTTAGAGACCAAAACACTGATAAACATATCCCCTCTATACAATTTAATCAATGCATCCCATCAGTGCTGGATTTAGCGGTGAAAGCACCGGCAGTGCAGAATCTCTGAGCTCTTAAAATATCACTGTATAAAGAGTGCCTTCTTTTAAAGTATAGACTGTAGATACCCAGGAGCAGAAAAGTCACAGATACGGAGGAGACACTTTCAGAGAAGTAATTCGGCAGATTGACGAACCCATTATTCCAGCAGAATATCATAGTTTGAATACAACTTCCTGCTCCCCAAAAGATACCCTGGCAAACTTGAAAGCACCACTAGTTATTAATGAAGTTCACTTTGTGGAACATGATTCCTGAGGAAGACGGTAGAGAGAAAAAATAAAGGAAAAGGAAACGTAGCTAGCAGTCTAAAAGAACATTGACAATGTCAAGGCTGTCTAAAAATAGACTGTTCTTACATGTCAGACACAAAGTACACGGGGAGAATGTTAAATCGTGGCACACACTGACAAAAGCAAGGAAATGATAGGTTAAAGGGGAAATATAGCACATTCTCCAATGCCTAAGAACAAAGAGGACCTGTCTTAATAGCTCTTAACATACTATGTTGTGTGTGCAATACAATAAATTCCCCCTTTAAAATCATCCTCATCTTGCTTCAGTTGATTTAGTTTGCTTCAGACACTTCATATGTTTAATGTAAAACAGCAAAAAGAAGAATATTTGACATTTCGTATCGTGCAAGTGTTTGAAAGACGTCTCCCAGTACATTTTTAGTGGGATTGTTTGAAGTTCTTTAAGGAAACAATACAGTGTCTGCCACCCTTCACAAAAGAGTGCTTTGCTCCCTCATCACTCCTTTAAAGAGAGAAGCTGTAAAGCCTTGCTGCAGCTTAGCTATGGATGCAATTCTGAGATGTAGCGTCATGCCTGTTAACTAATGGGAGAGAGGAGAGTTGCAATGTATTTTGATTGGGAAGCACTCATGGATCCAACCCTCCACACGTGCATCCAGACTCAAAGGTGAGGGACACCCCCCACATATACCAAAGTATGAGCCCACATCTAGCACAGTGGTGACCTGCTCTCCTGGGGCTTTAGCGCTGCTCCTCCACAGTTTTGCAATGAAGACAAGCCTCTTGCACCTCCATTCAGCCACAGCACCAGCTGAGGTCAGTGGAAGAACAAATTGTGATGCACATCGAAATGCAGCAGAGAGAATAGAGAGCATCTATGGCCAAAGACAATCCTGAGAGAGGCCCATCTCAAATTCAAAAGAAAAGAAGCTGTAAACACCCCCCAACCTGCCCCCCCCGGCATCACGCACTAAATAAAATTCTAGCAAAGTGACATTGCACAGAGGTCTGGGCAAAAGGATTCCCATGGCAAAAGAGATACATGTAGATAATCTGCATTGCTCCAACATACCAGACCCCCCTTATCACACAAGGGGCCAGAGAGGGCAAAACCTCACTGAATGGGATAAATAGATACTTTGCCCTCTTTTAACCTCAATACATCTACCAAAAAAGAAAATCATAGGCGGCACATGGATTATTCCAAGGAACTTCGGCATCATTAAGTGGCTGTTGTTCTGCATTGTCAATCAGTTGTCAACATGCGAAAGAAAACTGTCTCGAAATTCAGGCAATATTTCAAACTCTGCACATGGTGCTAGAAATGCATTTGGCATGGGGAATCAAGAGAAGTACATGGGTGATCACAGAAGTTACAACAGTCGCAGTGATTGCTCTTGCAGTAGAAATTGGCAATCTGTAAGGGGTAAGCAAGGTCTCTGAATGAACAGTGTCCCCACCCGACAGGCAATGCCCTTTTATTAGTGTGTCCCATCCCATTGTTCAGACAGCATATCTGAATCATATTTCCCAGACAACTTTCATAGACTCAGTTAATGAACACTGCATATTTTCTAGTGGGATTTCGCACAGGTCAGCCATTCTTTTCCCCTGTCAATAAGCCATGGGAGAAAGCTGCTGCAAAATCTCCAGTGACTACCTAGTTTGGCCAACATTATACCTCTTAACATAATTTTTTTATGTTTCTGAGCTCATTGGCCTAAATCTGCAAGGGACTAGTGATTTCGGGTGCCTATCATGAAATCCTTAAATGGATTATGAGCTTAAGAAGCAAGTGCTGTAGCATTTTTTGAAAAAAAAAAAAAGAAAGCAGAAAAGTCCTTTAAGGTATCTGAAGTCGGGAACTCAAAAATCTACGATCTCTGCGTAGACAAAAGCATCCACATGAGAAACCTGACAGATATTTTGGCTTGCTGCCATGGGACAGAATCAGACCACAGTTGATTGATCTGATCAAAACTAACTAACTCATTTTAAATAACAATATAAAATACGATGAACTGAAGGTGCCTGACCACCAAACCGGGAATTCTTCACCTAAATCAGCGGTAGGCAAAACGAGGCCTGCAGACTGGACGCGGCCCACCAGGCCTTTCTATCTGGCCCGCAGGGCCTCTAAAAAATTTAGAAAATGAATATTTATCTGCCCCGTGCCACCTGTCATGTAGCCCTCAATGGCTTGCCAAAACTCAGTAAGTGGCTCTCCGCCCAAAATAATAGCCCGCCCCTGATAAACTGTCAGATGACTAGGTCTGAATAAGTAATTAATTTGAGGAAAATTTTTGCTGCTGGCAGACGAATCAAGAACGCAAAGGAAGGTAAAATTCATTGAATTATTTGCTGCAAATTATATGCCCAAATCTAATTACTATTTAGTGTTTTTCAGCATAGGATAAGTAATACAGTTATAATTGCATGCATACATGGGCATGAAGTGAAAATTAAGCTAGAGAAATAAGATTTCTGAAAGCAATTACAATGTGATTTTTATTCTACTACCTTCATATAAGAAGATTTAACTCATTTTCACCTCTGGCTCTAGGAGAAAGGCCCAGCACACAATGACACATAATATTATTTCACATATTTTGGATAACAAAGTACTTTATACTGTTATGAATCCAGGAACAAATGGACGAGAAAGAAAGTAACTCTTAGCTGTAGCGGTCAGATTATGACAAAGGAGGTCATCAAACAGTGGCATTTGTATCATCTGTGCAGTTATTGAAAGCAGTAAGTGGCAGACTCTTGGATGTACAGATTTGCTCTATTAAGAGATAATATTTGCAAAAATATAAATAGTTTAATTAAAAAGAAACCTGAAAGCATCTCCTGCTCCTGGTGATATTGTGGTCCCACCAGCAAAAAAGCCTCGTGAATCCCAGGTGGTCAGAAAGCATCTATTTTAGTCATTGTTAACGTGCTTCTCACTTTACCACCTATTCTGGGTGCAGTCCACAGATTAGGCATGCATATGGAAAGGAGATGTAGACACTAATGCAATCCACCCTGGAAAAGCAATTGCACCTACAGAGAAGTGATTGTAAGACTTTTGTTCGGAGTTAGTAAAATGTGCATTTATAGGCCAAATTTTCAGCTGGCGTAAACTGACATACCTCATTTGGAGGTAATGAAGCTATGCCAATTTATACCAGCATTTGGATCTGACTCGCATCTTAAGAACAGCTAAATTTTTCCTTATCATGTGTAGCGGTCTAGATCCTAATCTGCCTCTAAAATGGCAGATGTCAAAAACCATGCATCTCACCCGTGGAAAGCGATTCTGTTACACCTAGCAAGGTGTATAGCTCAACCTCTGCTATCCAGGGCCAGCCTAGTGTGCTTCCAAAGCTTGCAGGGAGTCCCCTACAAGTGAGCAATAAGAAATGCTGGGCATAGGTGTGAATGTGATTTAGGGCTCTACATTACTTATCCTCTTCGTTTTAGGATAACACTCTGTTCTGGGGAGATGCTCATCTGAATAGTGGGGAAAAAAGCAGGGGGATCTACTCACCTTATGCCCAATAGCCTAGTAGTTAGGGCATCTATCCAAGAAGAGGGAGACCTCCCAGTTATCTACCAGTTCTTCTACCTATAGGTTCATCTCAGCCTTAGAGGATACCATAATCACCGGAATATGGAAGATACCCTCCATCCCTCCCGTGGATGCTAGGCCACTGGGAAAGAAATGCAAGAGTCGTGGAGCCAGGAGCTGAGCAACAGACCTGATGTCAATGGGAATCATTTCTTGATTTGAGGGGACATTTTGAAATGTTAATGAATTCAAGTCAACAGTAAAAAGGGTTAAACTCAAGGTGGAGTGTTTCAAAATTATCAGGTGGGTCCAGTTGATTCAACATGAATCCTTGGCATGATTCATTTGTGAAAACCTTCAAGATGGGGAAAAACCTTGAAAACTTGTTTTTTTCCTGCTCTTATTTCATGTTATGTCTTCTCCTTGTGATGCTCTGGGGTACCACCGCACTATTGCACAAAAGAAATAGAAATGACCCGAGACCCCTGAAGCAATGGAAGCAAGTAGAGCATAAATATTATGTGCTAGATCTCTGAGGAAAGTTGTCAAAACACTTGTCTTAGAACAAGTGCCTTTGGGTGATCCATGAAGTGGTGTTATGTCCTGGAGGAAATCTGCTTACTCCGCTCTCTTCTCCTTGTCTGGGCAGCAAGAGTTACAATAGCAACTCCTCTCCCAGCATGCCATTTACCAAAGGCTTCTTATGGACTGTTTTTCCCTCATTTTATTTGGTCATTTTTAAATGCTCCTTACGAATGAAGAATTGAATACTGGGGGCATTAACAAAGATGCCATTGGGTATTTCACATGTTGAAGACCCAAAAATGAAGCTTATTTCTTGAGGTTGCATAGATCTCACAGATTTTTAGGGTTGGAAGGGACCTCAGCAGATCATCGAGTCCGACCCCCTGCCTGGGGCAGGAAAGAGCGCTGGGGTCAGATGACCCAGCCAAGTGCTTGTCCAGTCTCCTCTTAAAGACCCCCCAAGGTAGGGGAGAGCACCACCTCCCTTGGAGGGCTTTATCTCCAAGGTTTGACTTCATCTAAACTGCTTAACTGTTGGTTGAGTCTTGGGTTCAAATCACTTAAGAGTCACTTGCAATGAAAATAATAGTTAATACAACAGGGCGAGAAGTGACTACTGGAAGAGACACACGCACATCCACTTAATGCAGCGGAATTGCTCATTGGCCTTTTCTGCTGCCAGAAACCTAGAGCTACAAGTTGCCTGCTCAAAGGGGTAACGTCGCTCTGGGACAACGACGGATTGATACTGATGAAGAACCAAGAAAGTGTTTGTTTATGCGAGTCGAGAGGCTGAAAATCCCTAGCGGGGCGAACCACGCTTGACTCTTCTAAGGATTTCTGTACTTACAACCTGCTTGTCACCGGAGGAGCCAACAGCCCAGTGACTGTTTCCAGCTCAAATGCTTTTGAGTTCTATGAAAATGTTGAGTGTAAAACCAACAACTAGTGATGTGGGAAAGGAGGATAAAGAAAAGCCTCTCAGCAAAGCTGTGGTGTTGAATATTTTTGATAGATGAGTTGATCAGTTCAATTTGGTTTGTAACGGTCCTCGTCACTTAGCACGTGCCCATCCTGACATTTTAGGTGCTCAGAAACGTAAGAAAAAGATTGCGTTTGCATTGCACGTAAAAATTGGTGGGATAATATTCTTTAAAGATAGGGGGGCTGACGGGCAGAGGACCAGATTTTCAGGGGGAATTAAACAGGTGGAGATGCAGATAGGCACCTAGTGAGATCGTAAAAATACCAGAGAAGATAAGGTGAGCAGCTCCCATGGATTTACACGGACTGCTTTCTGTCAGTGGAGTTAGGCGCCTAACTTGCTTAAGCAGGTTTGACAGTCCCAAAAGGCATCTCTTGGGCCTCTTCAAACATTTAAACCCCTTTACAGAATCAGGTTCAGAATGGTTCATGTCACAGACTGGGCCTGTGACAACACCCAGAATATGAACGAGCATCCTGACTCCTAATTTTATGTTCTGACTATACTTATTCTTCTGTTCCAGGAACAATAACAGCTCACAAACAGCTGGAAAAAATTGCTCATTCTGTCCCACTAAGCGCAGCATGCGGCAGGCACACAGTCCACTGTCTTTCCTCAAAAATAAGTGAAGCATGATCACAAGGAACTGAAATATCTTTTCCTTTTTACTGCAACTTGAAACCGTAATTTGACAATGGTCGGACCCCTGGGAGCTCATACATACGTCTGCTCCATCTCAGCAGGAAGGCCGCAAAAATCTCAGAGTCATTTACCAATTTAGTGAAGTACTTTCCTAGGGCAGACGATGCAACTAATATCCGTTCATTGAAAAGATGGACAAGCAGCATTTAGAGATGTCCTGCAGGATAGCCTTTTGGCACTCAGAGGCAACTCTCACACCCATACAATTGTCCAAACTGCAGTTTTCCGTCGCAATTTGGCACAAGGCCCGTAGCTTCTGCTCTGCTATTGGGCTGGTAGATAATAGAACAGGCCCCCCCGCTTTCTAAAAGCTGCAAATGCGTTGCTAAAGCAAATGTTTGCGTAACACTTAAACTGTTTTGCTCTTGAAAAATCAGGTTTCTGGTTTTTCACCGGTTTGATGATGACCTTATATGATCATCCTGCACCCTACACAGAAGTCCAGAAGACTGGAGCAAAAACGCAGCTCACTGCTCTTCCTGCTAGTTCTGCTTTATGCAGAACAGGTGAAAAAGATTAAAAATGTGTTAATAACTTATGCTCATGCAAACTCTTACTGTCAAATAGAAACTAAGCGTGAGTCTGAAAAGTATTCTTTGGTTACTCACCTAACCTACTAATTTATGTGAAAACAAAGCAAATTTATGAAAACTGACTGTGACCCAGAGAGACGGGAAGAAAGAAACTATAGCCTCATGCTCGTGATTATGTCAAAACACTTTTAAAGATGAGCTGGGGAAACTGTACTCCATTTTTGACATGGCAGTAGAGATTTTGCTTCCATTATGCTGTTATTTCTGCAGATCAGTTTAAGGCCAAGTATTGAAATTATCTGTCAAATAGCATAAGCTTTACTATGGATCTATTATCATAATAGCAACTGTCCAAACTAATTAATTTCCTAAACATTATGGTTGAAAATTCTGAACTGTAGTCAGAGGCGACTAAATAGAAGTATAAGTTACACAGTAGTGGGAAGTCAAAGTTGGGCAATTTATTGTGCATACCTGACATTACAAGAGCATCATTCTTCCTCTTGTGCTAATAAGTGATGCTTATGACAGCTGAGATGTATTATATGTCCCAGTTCACATCCTGTCTTAGTTCACCTCTCTCACTCTCTTGTCTATGGTGGTATCAGTTCAGCGGTTATTATTTTGCTAGCTCTCCAAATTATTGCAATTATGGTAATGGACAATTTACACAGTCCCAGAACCTCAAGAGTTGATAGCACTATTATGCAGGAATATTCTTCCTTTCTAGCCTACCCCTGCTCCGAAGGGCAGTTTGCTAAGGAACTCTACCTAGTTTTAATTTTTAAACTTTGATCATTTAATTTTTTTTCTCCAATGACCATGGGAATAGTTTGCACTGCATGATCACTATGAGGCACAACAGATTACCCCCCTCCCCTGGCTGTAAACAGGGGTTGGGCACTTGTGGGATTTTTCTTGAGAGCTGGGTGGACAGAAAGTGCACGTGTGCAAGTTGCTTCACGTCCTTGCTCCTCAAAATCTGGAGAACCTCCAAATCATCACTGTATTTCTCCTCCAACTGGGACCGGGCAGTTCTGTGCCCAGTTTTTGTGCCCCCCGTTTTTCGTGTGCTACTGCTCTAAACACGCCTCTAAAATGGAGGTCCTGGGTCTCCCGGTTCTCCCTTATCGCTGGATCTCCTCCTGCTCACTCTTCACTTTTGCCTCCAACTCACAGGTTACCAGAAAAGTTCCCACTACATCTCCAAAGTCTAATCCATTTATATTATGACTTCCATAAAACATGAAGGGAAAAATACTTTATATTATTGTCCACAAAATGATTGATAACCTTAACGCAGTAACAGCATGTGATTTTCATCAGCAAATATGCAGTGGAAAGACTGATACCCAACAGCAAACTAAAGCCGATGAAAATAACATTTTCAGTGCCATTCACAGGGGGTCGGATTTGATGATCTGCTCAGGTCCCTTCCGACCCTACCAACTATGAAACACTCCTTTATTTCTAAAATGAAATTGTTGTAAGGCCTGTTATTTAATTTGCAGTTACTGGTAAAGAAGAACATTTTATATAACTCTCCCACAATAATGAAAAACCTTGCTAAATGATAATAATAATAAAGAACAAAAAATGATTTTGTTTGGTGGGTACATTCCTGTTTACACTTAGAAAAATCAGTGGTCAAGAGCTAATTGATGTTAACAGTGCAAAATCAGTTATTTCCTGAACAATTTCTGGACCAAAAATTAAATCAATTTTTACTGATTGACTTTATTTTTCTCCGGTTTATAATAAAATGAAATTAAGTGTAAAACACTTGGCATTGGACTGTAATTGTGCAACCTAGCTGCACCTAATGGGAAAAGACAACATGAATATTAAATCCATTTTCCACCCTTTAAATAAAAGGCAAATAAAATGTATTACACTGGTGACGTAAGATCCATGCTCACAATAAAGTTTACTGAGTCTTCAGGGGAAAGGAGAGCCACCATTTAATGGCAGCCTAATGTAATGTTCTGAAAAGCTGCCTGAATGTCTGACTCTGTGGTGTGCTGTTACTACAAAGGTTAGGCAAATTGAAAGGATGTCTACAAAGCACTGATTTACATAACAAAACAAGCTTTCAGATAATTGCAAGTAGATTTGTTAGCCTTTTTTTTAAATTGAGGATTTAATTAATCTCACACATACTCCTGTGTCAGTTTGGTTTTAATTTAGCTGAACTGACTTCCATTCTAGCAAGTAAAACTTTGTAGAATTGATTCTGCTTCCCTAGTTACCTATGAGCAGCATCTGATAAAGTGAGCTTTAGCCCACCAAAGCTGGTGCAACGATGCATTTGTATATGTATGCCAGAAAACGTAGCTATGTATAATTATTTTGATTAGTCTATGAGACGCAAATCTACTCTGCCTTCTACATATTTCTAGGGTGAGAATCTTTTTGGGTCATAAGGTGTCACAAGCGTTGTATAGTACTTTTGGTGGGGGCTGGTAATATATCATACTATTCTATATAATATTCTGTCAAGGGAGCTAACATTTTTTTAATTACTGTAGAATTGAGGAAGATAAGCACCGTTTGACAAGCCAAAGCAGTGAACACTATAGCTTCTGGGTCCATACACAGGCTCAACTTTCACTAGTATAAACCGGAACTCATTCCACTGAAGTCAAAAGGGTCCTTCATACAGCAAAAGGACAGCAGTATTTATTTTCACTCTGTCATACTCCTATGACGTTGATGTCACATTTCATAGTCAGTGGGCGCATCTACACGAGACACTTTACTTGAAATTAGAGCAAATTACTGGGCAGTAAGCACCACTGTCTACACGTGCAGATGGTTACTGCCCAGTAATTTGTGCTAATCATGAGTAAATTTGCTACCCGTAAATACAAGTAGCAAATTTACTCGTGATTAGGTACCGTACAGCCCATGCAGACAGCCAACCAGTAGCAAACTTGCTCCTGGTCAGCTGTGCAACAGGGGGTGGGAGATTGCTCCCTGCCCCCAGGAGCTGCCTACTGCTGGGGCAGGCTCTGCCGCCAGAGCCTGGGTGGGGACAATGTCCTCATGCCCCAGCAGCAGGCAGCTCCCATCCTCTGCTCCCTGATCGCAGATTGTTCTCAGCCCCTGCTCTGTGATTGAGGAGGAGGGGGCTGGAAACAGGCTGACAGGCTAGTGGCTAGCTGCCCTGCCAAGGGATTGGGGAAGGGGGCTGCCCCTCCCTAGCAGTTCTTTCCAAGCCCCCTGCCCCTGATTGGGAAGCTGGGGCCAGTAGCTTCATCCTACTGGGGCCGGGGGACATTGTCTCTGCCTGTGCTCCAGTGGCAAAGCCCATCCTGGCAGCAGACAGCTCCCAGGGGCAGAAAGCAATCCCCCAGGGCCCACCAGGAGACAGCTGTTTCCTGGCCCTGTGCTCTCTGCCAGCCCCTTGCTGGGAGCAGACTGCTGCCAGGAACAGCAAATCTGCTTCTGCACCCCTGCATGTGTAAACGCCTGCCTGGGGTGGGTTTACTTTAGAGTAATTTACTCTAGAGTAAACTCACCCCGACAGCATTTGCACATGTAGACATGCCTGCTATAATCTAAAACAACATATTCAGCAGGGTAATTAACATGTGTAAGGGAGTGGTCGTGCTGCCTGGAGCCGAGTTGTGTCTCTGCTTTAACAGTTGTGTTCTGTGCCTTAAAATTTGTCTGCCACGCCTTTGATGGTTAGAAAGGTACCAAACACATTGGGAGACAGAAGCTCAGGAGGTCCGCTCATCTTCTCAGGGCTCCGCCATCCCCATCCCATGCGCTAAGCACCCCAGATGTTCCAGGCTTGATGTTGTTTGGCTACTAGATGGAGAGTCCGGTCTTAGTGCCGTGAACCCCCTAGTTAGGGTCTCCTGCTAAATTGTCTGCTTGCCCCATTCTTCCCCACACAGGTCCCTGCCAGCCCCCTGACCCCCGCCCGCTCCCCCCAGCCCCCTCATGGCTGCCCTGCCCGTCCCAGCTCCCAATACTTTAAAGAAAATGGCCTGACTCACCAGGTGCTGCAGGGCGGGGGGCGGCGATCTCTGCTGCCCCCCACTGTGGGGGGGAGCTCTGCATGAACTCCGGACCCCTCCTGCTCCCCCAGCCCCACCATGGGTGTCCTGCCTGGGCCAGCTCCAGCCCTTTAAGAAAAAAAAAAGCTGAGTAAAGCCCCGGGGACTCCTTGCTCGTAGAGTGGCCTTGGGCCTTTGGGCAGACCCCTTACACGGTGCGAGGCAGCGGGGGGCAGCAGGGATTGTCCCCCACTGGCAGGAGCAGTGAGTTCGGGTTTTTTTCATTTTTTTTTTCTTAAAGGGCCGGAGCTGGCCCGGGCAGGGCACCCATGGGGGGTTTGGGGAAAGCCAGGGCAGGGGGGGAGGAACTGTGATTCAAATCACTGAATCAAATCACTGTCCTTCGAATCGGCCAAATCTGAAGCAAATACTAGCCACTTCGCAGGTCTACTTTAGTCCTTTGCATAAGTTTCCATGGTCATAGCCTTTCTTCAGTCATGCGTGGGGGAGGAGGCAGTAAAGCCTTGTACAAATGACGACTCTGGCTTTGGGGAACGTATCAGGTAAACCTGGGGAAAGGGATTTGGAAGCAAAACAGACATAGCCATACTGGATTGGACTGTCAGACTAGTGTTGTCTCCAAAAGTGGTCACCACAAACCACTTCAGAGGGAGGTGAGGAATGAGGGAGAATTGTCCTGTGGTCAACGGATGAGGGATAATTTGATCCTGCCCCACCCCAGACACTCATGCTGCTTCTAAACACTGGTTTTAAATTGCCTTGTGTGCAAGCCTGAATTACAGACCTACAATCAGGTCGAGACAAGAGCAAACTTTGCATGACTAGGTGTGAACTCTACAGAATGCCGCAGCCTCTGATGCTCTTTGGGCATCAGGATGAATCCTCCTCACCTTGACTGTTAAAAAGCACATCTTTGGTCCTAGTCCTTACAGCAATGCCTTCCAACCACCCATAGCAACATTAGTCACCAGTGTGCACTGGTTTCCTTCCCTTGGTTAGTGTTACTAAGCTAGTGTTACAGGGCGCTCTGTTCCCGACTGCCAAAGGTGATTAGAGCTAAAGCTGAAGAATGGAAAATACGAATTGTGATTTGCAAAAAAATGCTGAGCTTTAGGCATTTGATTTTATTCCACATGGTAACATTTGAACATTTGAAATGTTTCGTTGGGAAGATCAGAGAGAGGTTGAAAAGGAGAGAAGACTTTCCCTGGCCCAACGAATAATTATTTATACAAAGTAGAATAATTCCCACAGGTGAGACTGACTTTATAGACCAGTGATGAGAGCTGTTGCCTATTTTAGGGTCTCTCTCTGACCAGAAATTCCACCCTGGGCCTGGGAATATTCTTTATGAATGCCTTGCCAATACCAAGACATTTTTGAGAAAAATCAACAATTTTCCAACAACAGCAAAGCGTCAGGAAACATTCTCACCTTCTGCTTAGGGAACATTTGAGAGGGAAATAATGATCATCTGTAGGTTTCTCTAGGGATAGAGGACAGTCTCAAAGAAAGTGTGGATAAACCCAAGAAAGAACCCAAGGACCTTTTGTAGTTCCTGCATAAAAGCTTGTGAAAGTAGATGAAGTGCTACCGAAAACTCGGAGCTACCGACAGAGCGTGAGTGCTGCAATACATGCAGTCACAAATCTAAAGACTTCTTCCCCCTTCCTAGGTAAGGATCGTGGTGCCTGATTTAATGAGGAAGGTAGCGTGAACTCATGTCGTGCCCCTGCGGAGTAGATTCTTTGGGACGGTGCAAGTGTTTTATCCAGAGACAATGCAACGTGTGTGTTATTCTTCTGTAGGCCCGTGGCTACCTGCAATTCCTTAAATCACTCGTTTGTGCAACTACCAAACTGAGCAAAGAATATCACAGCTTCAAAAAAGACCTGAATCTCAAAGCCACCTGAATTTTGCCCTTTGCTCTCCTGGAGCTTTCATAAAACCCCTGGTTTATGAGCTTTTTGGTTAATCATCACTCCATCTGGATCCTTCAGGGACCGGGATTGTCCGAAGTAGGTGCCCAGCTGCAGATCTGAACACCAGATTCCCTCGGGCACTTCTGAGAGCTCCAGTCTGGGGCATTTTCCTTTCTTTTTACTTTTTTTGTGCCTTTGATCTTTACCAAACACAAATGCCATTACAGTGAATAAAGTCATGGCCTCCCAGGTCAATCCTCCTTTATTTACTTCCCACTTCCCTGAAAGGTCCAAGACTCCAGCACTACTAAACTCCCTTGGTTAAGTTGGGTTAAGATATGGCAGCAGGTATCTGAGCGCTGTGACGAATGAGCGTGTGTGTCAGGGGAGACTGTTTAAACAAACAGTTGGATGCTTGGAAATGCAGACTGAAGACCTAAGATCTTGTTCTTTTCTTTTTTTCTTCCCCTCCCTCCTTCTTCAAAACAGAAGATTAAGTTTGCTGTGAACATGAGCTGATGAAAAGAATTCACATAGTGCTTTGAATGGTGCCACTGGGAGCGCCGCAAGAGAATTACAAATTGCTGCTGGAGACACCAGTCTCCCTTTACAGAAAGTTAACATAAAAGTACACATATCTTCTTTCTATAAGGTACTAACTTGTAAATTAACCTTTAATGGAGTATAAATGATGTCCTGAAAGAACTGCTTATGCAGCTATATTTATGATCTAGAAAATTGCAAATATTTACAAGATTATAGGTGTTAATGGTCTGTCAAAAATGTTTGTATATTGTACATACATTAAACCCCGGTTTAAGACCACCCTGGTCTAAAGACCACCCCACTCTTAGGCCCATATAGGATTTCACTTTGATTCCATATATGCCAATCTCTATAATTAGGCTATACCCCAATATAGACCGAGAGCACTTTATGCAAGAAACTCGCTCTGTAGAGTCCATTTATTTTCAAGTCGGGGCCCAGACTGTCTGTGCAAACTGTCTACTAAATAATGCTGTCTGTAAAATTAATCTGGACTAAGACATCTGAGATTTTTTCAAGTGGGTCCTATGCTCATGTCACATCTTGAAGAGAAAGGAGGGTTTGGAGGACCGTGCAGGCACGACGGGAAACCAGACAGAACGCTGCAGTCTCCTGCCCCTCTAATCCGGACTTAAAGGCCTCCCCCTGCCTCAGTTTCCCTGCTCTTTTGCTAGGTGGCCAACCCAGTCCTCCCTGCCTCCCGCCCCCAAGAGGCCTCCACCTTAGCTAGTATGACAAGGCCCCTTCCAAGTCCCTTCCCGACCCAGGGTCTTCTTCAGTGGCCTCTCTGCTCCCTGTACGACACCTCCCTCCAACCCCAACGCCCAACTGAGCGGTTTGCTGGTCTTTTATCTCACCCTCGGGGAGGCAGCTAATTAATGGCAGGTGGGGCCATGTGAAAATTAACCAAAAA
This sequence comes from Crocodylus porosus, assembly GCF_001723895.1. Lineage (NCBI taxonomy): Eukaryota > Metazoa > Chordata > Crocodylia > Crocodylidae > Crocodylus > Crocodylus porosus. Next base: position 7,306,794 of record NW_017728928.1, read on the forward strand.
CAATCCCAGCCACTTCTCCTGTCTGGGCTTTTCTTGAGACACGGAACCATTTTTTGAAACTTAATTTGAATTGCAACTATTTTGAAGGGGGCTGTCTACCAGTTCTTTGGCTTATCCAACACAAGGGACACGGGCTGCCAATTGCCTTGACGAGCTCAGCCCTCTCTCTGATCCTTATGACAGAGTCATAATTTCATAGTAGATTGAATCATAGTCCTAATCCAATGCTCACTGAAGTCTGTGGAGAGAGACTGATTCACTTCAATGACCATTGAATCATATCTTGGTAGTGGAAGTCCCGTATAACTTTTTATATATACATAATCAGAATATTAAAACAGAAAGATTCCAGTCTTTAGCAATGTACATTTAACACTATGATTCAATCCAGTTGAATAATACATATCTAATTAATAAGCAAGTGCAATCTCTACTCCTGTGATCCCACAGTGATTTGCATTTTTATAATTCACTCTTTTTTTGATAAATAATTTTGAATATAATTCCTTGGGGTGATTTTTGGGTTATATCTTGCATGAGGGTCATTTGCTCGGAGGTTTTGGATATTCAGAATTAGAGCTGCTTTAATGAGTTTAACTTTCCAGAGCCAATGTCTGATGTGATCCTCAAATTTATTCATTCAAAACTCTCTCTTTGTAAACTCTCTCAAATGAAAATGGTTGACATTTTCCCATTTGTTCATTTCAAATGGGTTAAAATATCATAGAGAAAAAAATTGGAAAAATCCTTGCTTATGTTTTCCTTTTTGCTTAAAATGTGTACATCCTGCAAATATTTCTTTCACTGGACTCATTCGCTAAAATACTTGTAGAAAGCAAGCAAGAAAGAAAAAAAAATGCAAACAAATCCAAATCCATACTTTAAGACTAAATATTTGGGGTATATGCCCAGATTGATTTCCAATAGGTTATTTTCTTTCATGACATTCATTCTACTCTGTTTTGCTACATGACTGAATAAAGAAGTCGTTTTTCTTTGGGGTAAAAGGTCATAAGAAATCTTGAAACAGATCTCTCCCTATTTCTCATGCACATTTTCATTAACATCAGACTGCTGCTATTTTGTTGCCCCGTCATTTTTATACCCAAGGGGGTGAGATCCACACTTGTATAACCTGGCAGAGTGCCACTGGTTGCAGTGAAGCTATATAGAGCTGTGAATCTTGCTCTATTTAATGGTGACTTTATATTATCCAGCAAGTTAGTATAAAAGCAGTTCATTGTCTCATCTTGAAGCAGACCTAGCTTTGATATAACCGTAGAGAAACATTGTAACTGGACTCCTATTGTGAAAATATTAACTTGTAAAAAACATGCACATGGATCTTCAAAGTAATCTAATTTCTTTTCCTTTTTTTTTTTTTGTCATAAACTAGATCATGGGAATAATAAAAGTTAAGCTTCCCACCACTTATGAAACATATTTAATGTTCATGAAGATCTAGTGAGTGTTTCACTGGATCAGTGAAACCATGTCACTGCCATTTTAGAAAGGGTCTTGGATGGAAGGAGCTGACCGGTCTCAGCCTAGGTGGCAATAAAATAACAAACTTCAAAACTTTTAATTCCAATTTGCTTTCCTAAATACAAAAACACCCTCATTTTCACCAAGCAGGACAGCATGCCCTAAGAAAAAGAAGCTTCTACCTTCTCGACAGCCGGGAGGAGCAAAGGGGAGGGCCAGAGAGCAGTGGAAAAGAATGGGCTGGTCATTTTTTTAGCCATCCTCCTAATCCGCTTCAGGGACACTGAGTGGAAGCCCTTCGTCTCCCACAAACCTTGACTTCACAAAAGGGAGAAACCCAACTCTCAGAGACAGAACCAGCTCTGTCACCTGGGGCTTTGTTAAGCAGGTATATTTTGCCTTAGCTTTCAATGATGGCCACTTATCACTTACTAAATTAATTCTTTCTGACAGCATGAGCACAAGAGTGATTTAACCCAGGGCAGGACTGTTGTCAGAGTTAATTTTGCAGGAACCAAAGGAGACAATGAAAAAAATATACTTAAGTAAAAATGCCTGCTTGCTTATTCCTTGCGGGGGCAGTTCTTGTCTAGTTATAGATGCAAAGAGCTACCCTACGAATGCACTAATAGACCCAAATGACAAATAACCCACTCTTCTGCTTTCACGCTAGCACAGCTCTGGAACCTGCTTCTCATATCCCCAGTGCCAGGAGGTGATCTGCAATCTATTTAATACCAGTCCCATTTGCTTACTAAAACTTCAGCAATCAGGATGCATGGCTCAAAGCTTGGAAATGGAGGGCTTATCTATTAGATAGACAGAAAAGGATGCCTTGTTGGGAGAAACTACTGTTACTTGTATAAACCACAACCCATAAAATGACTTCATAAAGAATGCCTTGCATTTGAGAAAGTTTGTCTAACTTTATTCCAACCGTGCAGTTGGTCCAATAAAAGACAATAATCCCCCAAAAAACTTTGCCTCGCAATTCCTGAACCATCGTGGCTAACACGTCACTCTGACACTACCAACCCTTGAAGGCTGGCATGTACTGAACCATCTCTCTAAACTAAAACATGTCACAGACTTGTTTTAGTTCATTTTGAAAAATAAAGTTGCCTGAATCAACTTGCCATTGCTCAATTCAAACTTGCCACTTACCAAATCTGAATGTAGATGAACATCCCCCACTGGCAAGTACTAACTTGGAAGTGGTGACTGCTGCAGGACTTTGGTTTCCATCACTGTGACACCGGCTGTCTTGTTTTTAGGGACTAACAAAGGATTTAATTTTTAATGGGAATCGCCTGCACCGTCTTTGTATTTCAGGTCCCCCTCTTTCACGTGGCTTACTCTTCTCACCCTTCACTCAGTCCCACTTCTTTCTCTTATGCAGATCTCTGCCTCCAAATTCTGACACTAGACCCCTCTACCCCTCAGGTTGCCTGATATTACCTCATTGTCTCCTTACACTCTCCTGTACAATCTGTTCCCTTTCTGGGGCTTGCAGCACCTTTTTGTTCAGCTTGTACAGCACCTGACGCAATGGGGAACCTGGTCCACACCTGGCTGCTATAGTGATATCAATACACACCCTAATCTTGTTAAATATTATTCTACCACCTGCTTGAAAGAATGGATGGACTCACAGGCAAGGCAGTGGGGAGAGATCTGGATTCAATTTTCTCTGTACATTTCCTGAATGACTTTGGGCAATTTATTTAAGCCATGATCCACAGAGGGATTTAGGCACCTATTTCCTGTTTAGGTGCCCAACACCTATTGATTTCAACAGAAGCTGAGTGCCTAAGTACCTTGGTGAATTGAGGTCTTAGCCTCTCCTCTTGCTCTCTGCCTGCAAAAGGGTGATGAAAACCCCTTCTTTCTGTCTTGCCTCTCTTGCCTGTTTAGGCTGCACAGATTTCAGGGTGGGGACGCTTATTATCGTGCATAAGTTAAGTGCTCAGTGCAAAGGGACCTGATCTCAGTTGGGTGTTACTGTGATGCAAGATAATTATACAGTAGATGCTATAGGCTATGAAATATGGCTCTTGGCTAAAGGTACATGAAAAGAATTTGGACTGTCCTGTAGGTCACCAAAGTTCTTAAAAATTTGCGTGTCAAGTATGACCATCTGAACCAAATTAGTTTTGTGGAACTAAAATTTCACAGCAAATAAAAATACTATATCATCTTAATAAAAGCATCATGTGCTAGGGGAAAATAAAGGAAAAAAAGATATAGTTTTATAGTACTCGCACAGCTCTCCTTACTCTGAACTGAAATTCAAAACTACCAAAAGCAGCAGCCATCAGCAGCCACATAATCAATCTGCTACAAAACCAGTGCTGGTTTCTAACTTATTTGATACAAAGGATGGCGGAAACAATAGGAATGTTTGCAGGACTGCAGTAAATAACCCTAATGCTTCGGCTGGTAAAGGGTAAGCAGCCTACCAAAACTAGTCATCAAAGTCAGATTGGAAGAAAGAAACATCACCAAACAGAGCGTTGCAAGCCAGATGCTCGGAGATTAAATAAGGTAAGAAATACAGCACTCATTTTCATAACATCTTCATAAAAAATCACAGGAAGCTGCTTTCTGAACCCCATTCTGGGCTATGTATTTTTAAGAAAATCGAAGAGGAATTACAATGTGGGATGACATCAAATAAGATCAGAATTAAGTAAAACAAATTAAGTAAAACTAACAGTGTAAAAAACCAATATAGTTCTATGGCTAAAAGTAGCTGCCTAGTTCTGTCTAGACTTGAGGGATCAGATTTACATCTTTCAATTTGCACTTGTGTATTTTGTTGCAGGTTCAGATCAGAGTCAGATCTTTCTTTAACCCTTTCTTTGCAGGCACTGGATTTCCTGTACATCACACAGCCAGACAACTGCTCTGAACTTTCCTCTATCATTTCCTCACTTCAAAGAGATGCCCTATGGTAAGGATCTGGGTCTCCTTTCAAACCAGATGTCAACCCTACATCAGAAATCCTAAATCACAGAATTAAAATGACATTAGATGAAGGCAATTCCCAATGATATTTCCAGAGGCTACTAAAAGCACGTTTGGCATCTTTCTGCCTCTTTTGGGTTGAACTTTCAAATTTCAATGAAAAGTATCACCAAAATCTCCAGTGTGATGTTATGCTTCTATTTTACAGCTGGTTGAAAAGGCAAAACCAAAGGAAGTTGTACAAAAAATATTGTCCCTCAAAATGTCAAGTTTTGAAATATTCTGACCGGTTCAAGTTATATTATCCCCGAACTTCATGGAGCTACCAGGAGAGCAGTACATCTTATATTCTACTCTACGCTCCCATGAGGTCTTTTATATAAATAAAAACCAGTTATTGTATCATCCAGATGGCATAGCAGAATGATGCCCAGTGCCCATTACTTTAAGCCAGTGGGGGCCAACCTTTTTGGCAGGCATGCCACCAATTAGCCCCACACCCTCTCCAAGAGTCACTCCCACATCCTTCCCCTGCCCTGATTTCTCTTCCCTGCCCTGTGCTCTTTCCCTAATTTGCTGCTCTGTTTCCTACTGCCTGCCAGATCTGTCGCTGTGTTGCCTGGCCTCACCCCCTATAGATGGCCAGTAAGGCTGCATGGCGCTTCGGGTACTGATTCGATTCGGAGGAGATTCGGCCCGATTTGGCAGCCAAATCTCCAAATCCGAACTGAATCAGGGGACGAATTAAAGGGCCCGAACTGATTCAAAGCTTTCCAAATCAATTCAGAAAGACTCAGAGAGCTTCAGCGATTCGGGCAGTCCCCGCTTGCTGCAGCATGGAGCTGGACCCAGACTTGGAGCTGGTAAGTAGGGGCAGGGGGAGGAAGGGCTGGAGTATGGGGAGGGGACAATGGGGGGATCCTGCCAAGTCCCATCCCCTGTCTACTCCCTCAGCCCCCCCCC
>NW_017728928.1:7312658-7330621 GCF_001723895.1 Crocodylus porosus
CAGGGCAGCCATGGGGCAGGGGCTGGGACAGTGGGCGGGGGATCAGGGGCTCATAACAGAGCCCGCGGGGCAGTGGGGGGCAGCAGAGATCGCCCCCCCGCCTGGCAGCACCTGGTGAGTTCAGGCTTTTTTTTTTTTTCCAAACTGCAGGGAGCTGGGGCGGGAAGTGGATGGGGCCTGTGTGATTCGGAGATTTGGTTGAATTGGATTCAGCTGAATCGATTCGGGAGAGTGATTCAAATCACCGAATCGAATCACTGTCCCCCGAATCGGTCGAATCCGATTCCGAAGTGAATACCAGCCGCTTCACACAGGCCTAATGGCCAGTATAAGGTCAAAATGTGATGTAGCTTCCATATAAGCCCTCAGACAAGCCACCAGGGCTAAGATTTGCAATGTTATGCAAAGAGATCTGAACATCCGTTTCTCATTAGAAATGAATCGGTAAGTCCCCAAAGTGGGTTTGAAAATCTCACCCCTCACATCCATTCAAAAACTGATAAAAGAAAAATCAAGGTGAGGGTCGATAAAGTGCTCAGCTTGCATCTTTTTCTGTCTCCAGCAAAATCAAAGGCAAAACTCTGACTGACTCCAGTGCTAGATGGCCGAGGACAACAACCTTCAGCAAAAGGCAATTAATTTTCAGGCTTTGGTACTGCCAGACTAGAGAGCAGAAAAATGCAAACTTAACAAATTAGTTAACAATTTTCTTTTAAGCTCATCCCTTTCTTTCCCATTCATGCCAGTTTGCCTCCTGCTGATTTGCAAAGGAACCTCAGTATAATTAATTTGCTTTAGTGGACAGCAAAGGAACTGAGAGAGTGGATATGGGAACCATAGCGGTGGCATATTTTAGCTGACAGTTTAAGCAGTAATTATTATCTGCCAAGTGTTCACAAAAAATGTAATTTCTAATGCAAATGAATTCTCAGAGAAGTAGACAGGGAAGTTCTGAACAATGAGGGAAAAAATAGCAGTCATGTCTGAGCCTATTATCCACGCTGTTCTTGAAAATATAAAACGTAACACGTTGCTGCATTTACAGTGGATATAGTATACCCAGGCTGCGCACACGTGGTGATAACACAATGCAATTTATTTCCATTAGCAAGCAAAATAGCCTAGAATGCTTATGAAGTACAGAGATCATCCTTTCTATCTATATGGAAATTCAAGGACAAAAATAGATTTATATCTTAACAGGCAAAGTTTATCATGAAAATACAGTCAAAGCCAGGCCTTTGAGCTACTGCTGCCTCCTATGCATTCAAGGCTAGCATTTCTGCCAGGAATGGAAATACTTGGAGCTACTAGGACCCACTGGTGAGTATGGTTCACAAGACCCCCTCAATCCCATCCCAGCCAACAGAAGATATGGACTGCTACAGAATATTAGCTTATCTCAAGATTTAACAGCTCAGTTTTTTAGCTGCCCAGGTTCTTGGCTCTGCTCACCATGTTTACTGCTCTGTCTTGCTACTCTGATGAATGACAACGGGAGACATCTTGCAGCATCATATGGCACTTTGAAAAAATGCTCCTGGATCAGCCAAGATGTACCCTAATCTGAGAAGCCCATTGGATCATATCCCACATGCATAAAACACATACTGGTATTCATCAAATGACTAAGTGGCCATTATTATTAGGCTTAATTACTATTTGGAAAGACTCTGACAAAGTTGAGTACTAGATGGGGACAAAGTTTTGATGCATTTAAGACTGAATAAGCATGGCCATCAAACTCTTCTTTTTCCTTATCTGATATTCTCCCTTTGGATTAAATACAACTCCGTCTTTAGAGCCTTTTTTATTCTTTAGGGAATGGTCCTTGGTCTGAAAACTCATGGCCAGGATGAACCTTTGTAGGTTATTTTACTGGCTCAACTTTTCGGAAAGTTGATGGATGTCAATCACGTCTGCTCTAGCACAGAAGCACAGGACAGAGGCTGAAAAGGCCTGTGATACTGAGATTGTTAAATAAGCCACGTACCTCCGACAGCACCAGTTTTATATATCAGTGAATAACTCATCTCCCTTTTTGTGCCCCTGCCACATATCCACTAGGGTATAAATAGGACCCTCCAACTGAGCCACTCTGTCATGTGTTGGAGCACTAATGGGATGACCAGCTGGCAACATTTTGTTCTCATGTTGCCTGCTGTGGATTTCACAACAATAAGACTGACTCCCTCTTGATAGAAAAAAAGCATCTTGAGAGACTAAAATATAAACTCCCAGAAGAACAAAGTACACATGTCCAAGATCTATTTGTGTGCCCAGAAAGACTCAGAAATTGGTACAACAAATACCGTCATTTTTGCAGAGCTAAAACAGCATGCAAACAAATCTAAACTTCTTGACACATGGCAGGATGACTAAAAACCGCACCATGTAGCCTACTGGCTGCTGTTATCCCTGAATGCTCACGAGTAGTTGCACCTGAATGACAACGGCAAACGCAAGGCCGAATGTACTCTATATGTACACAGTTAATAAGGACTTGGAGCCAATTCTTCCTGCCTTATTTGTTATCTTAATGTCAAATTCCAATTGGAATGATGTTCTCCATAGGTAAGATTAAAAGGATTAAAAGATAACGGTTTGCTAACCAAGGGTCAGATCCTGCCAGTTCATATCTTCCCAATTTACAACATTTCTGCCATTACTCCCATGCCCAGGATAAATAGGCTGTGCCCTGTTTTCAGGTATCAAGTTGTCACCCATCCTTGTACACTACTCATGGTAGTGCTTGAGTAACTCAGGTAAAAGAATGAAAACGGTGCCGTGATGAGACGACCAGGGCGGGCGTAGAGTGGGAGTCAGGAAAATCACATTATTCCTAACTCTGCTGGTTTTTTGCTACACGCAATCCTGGGCAAGTCATCCTTTACCCTTGCTTCCCTTTCTGCCCTCATCCGTCATCTACTGCGACTGTCTCTTATTAAATGTAGGTGCAGGTCATAGTACAATGGGGCCTTGCTCTCAGCTGATGCTACCGTAATACGAATAATACTATTAGCAGTACTTCCTGTCTATGCTTGTTTCAGACATATGCTTCTAGACTTATGATACCACAGTTTGGTCATAAATCTATGGAACATATTATCCTTGATCTCAAAGGACAAAATGTCCTTGCAGATACGTGAATAGGGCCAAATCACGACAGACTGTTTTGCTTTCTATATACAAATGGCATAAAGCTCAAAACACCTGTAGAGTATGCAGGTCATGCCAAACACTAACTACTGTACATGCTCTTATCTCATGAGAGCACAGGGGAAAATCCCGTGGAATACTCTGAGAGCTTGTATACTTTTCAGTGCTCCCATTCTTTAATTTTTCCAGACCATTTTTGTTCCTCTCTCTGACAAAAGCCTTCAGTCTGGATTGGACCAGTTTGGGAAAAGGCCCTTGGGACAAATCACTGGCTCTTCAGTTTCTATTTTTCTCAGACAAAAAAACAAAAGCATTGCCACTGCAAAAGAGGAAGAGAGAACAGGCGCAACGTAAATGTGAACAAAGCTGAAAACAATAAGAATGTTTCATTAAAAAAATGTGGTGCACAGGAAAAGAAATGACATGAAAGGGTAATTGATTTTTTGTTCATTATCTAAACAGTGAATGAAGCAAAAATATTCCCTATATCCTCCATCCGCATGGAAGAGCTTGGCCATGGACAATCACATAGTCGTTGCTGAATAATGTGCCAGCTATAAGCAAGCTGCAGCGCCATGTATAGTTGGCACATGTAACAACCACTCCATGACTAAGAGTCGTATCACCCAGGTACTAAGCCATACAAAGCTTAAGCCTGCATGGTGCTGAGCACTCTGGGCCTGGTCCTGATCCGCATTAAAGTGTATGCTTCCCTTTCTGCACAGCAGTAGTCTGAGTAGACCCGATACAGTGAATGCAAACGAAGGAAATACTTGACATTAAGCATATGCTTAAGGAGTTTGCTGAGTTAGGACCAACGTGCTCAGCAACATCCAGGATCCAATCTCTCAAATTAGTACAGGGCTGGACACAGGCACAAAAACAAGGACACGTTGTCAGGGGCAAACAAAAGTACAGGGAGTAAAGCAGGCAAATATACAGAATCACAGAAAGTGAGGGTCAGAAAGGACCTCAGGAGGTCACATCTAGTCCAACCCCCTGCTCAAAGCAGGACCAGCCCCAACTCGATCAGCGCAGCCAGGGCTTTCTCTACCCAGGTCTTAAAAACGTCCACGGATGAAGACTGCACCACCGCTCTGTGCAGCCTTACGACCAACACGTGACTAGAAAGCCTGGCATATTTGGTCCATTGCTCTGATTTCCCTTGTAATCTAGAATTGCACCATCAAAGAAAACCTGACATATTAATTCATAAAAAACACCCAGAAAAAAGTAGGTATCATGTAGAGCCCACAGTGAGGTATTAGATAAATGCACGGCTCTGACTCGAACAAAGAAGAGAGGTGCTATAAAGCTCTTTTATCCAATCTCAAGAACAAAGGAGCTGAAAGGTGAAAGTTAGGAAAAGGCAACAGTACGTTGTGAGGCGGCGCAGTCTGGACCCCTTAGCCAAGAACACAGACGAACCAACCAGACAAAAGACACAAATCAGAGAGGGTGCTACAGAGATCAACCAGCCACCTCTGGGGTGGAACATGTGTGATAAAAGCACTGGCTAGCAATTTTCTTCTATGGAAGTTAAATCTTCTCCCAGTCAAAATGACATTCAAGCAGGGAGAATTTGGCCATGGCTAGTGCAGTTCCTCTTCAAAGAGTCCTCTTAAAGAAACACAGGGTACTCCAGTTTGCATTCAAGAAGCAGAAAACGAAAGATTATCACGTGACTGCCGCATAAATGCTTTTAAGGCTGATCCACATGGGAAGTTAGCCTAAATTGGTGGCAAGGTATGAAGTTAAAAATGCATGATTTAAAAGACATTATGCTAAAATGTGCTCAGGTCACTTCTGAACAAGATCATCCTTCCAGGGTTTAATGCAAATCTTTAGCGAAATTGGCTTCACTTTCTTTCTAAAACATTCCCTAGTCACCCGTGTAGAGAACTCTTATAAATGTGTCTGTTAGCTTCCAGACTAGGGGTAAAAACCGACTCGTGTCCTTGCATAAACTCGGAGATCTTGTTTCAGTGAACATCAGAAACTTGGAGAGAAATTGTGGATTTGGCCTCTTAAGTATGTATGTTTTAGGTTTTGGAAAGGAGAAAAAACCCTTTTATTAACTCAAAGTTTATTATGCAGTATTTATGCATTCTAACTATGGCTCAGCGTCTTCAATACACCGTGGATTCATTCTGAAAGCCAGAGCAAAATCGGGAGAGGAGGTATTTTTTTCTGTCCACAAAAAAGCACGTCAAACAGAACCAACAACAGCAGGGCTAAATACAAAGGTCTTGCACTTCAGTCTGCACAAAAATGTTTCTGCAGCTCTAAAACCCTTTTTCAGACGAAGGCCTGCAAGTGCTGCTTATAAAAGGCACCTCAAATTACCCACAGAAAACAAAAGGACGCTTTGCCTTAGTCACCTGGAAAACAAATACGAACATTTCTACTGCTACTTGAGCTAAGGAAACCTTTTCGGATGCAACTCTTGAGAAGCAAGCTAACAGAGGAGATGCACTCTGCACAGCATGCGTATTTACTCTGTGGCTTAGAGCGCTGATGCATTTGAACACAGTGCACATGACCCCCGAGGTGTTACACCATGGCCCCCGGGCTCCCACCCCGCCTCCACGCTCCCCATCGCTCCGAGTGCCACAGCAGCTAGGGTCTCCAGTCTCCCCCTCCCTGTGGCTTCCCTGTCCTGCCCTTGTGCAGCACCACATAGCAGTGCCCCTGCAGCCTGGGGTGCCTGCGTGGCATGGTGCCACACCGGAGCTTGCAGCAGGGCAGCTAAGGCTGAGGCAGGGCATGGAGCAGCGGGGAGGTACAGGGAGCAGCTGGGACACGTGGGCATGTACAGATATGCAAAAAGCCTGAGGTGGAATCAGTCTAAGTCACGCCGTTTTCTGTAAGTGTAGTTTAGATCAGTAGCAAACATAACACACTTTTGCCCTTTGGTGGTGGTGGCGAGAGGGGGAGTGGGGTGGGGGGTGGCAAATCTTAGACCAGGTCCCACCATCTATAACTAGTCTGTGTGTGCTGAACTTCTGCTCTGTTGTGGGTATAGACCTGGCCATGGACAGCAGCGGGGTGAGTGGGGGGGTGCAAGGAGTAACAGCAGGGATACCCAGGTGCTCAGTGCAGCGGGCACAGAGACATTAAGCTTCTACGGCTGTTACTGTGCTACACAGATTGGCAGAGGTTTTAGGGTGTGTATAGATGAAAGGGGGGCCCTAAATTGAACTGGTGCATTTTTATACTCACCACTTCAATTTTGGGCCCTTTTAAACACCTGTGTTGTGCTCACGCCCTGCTGACTTACTGGCTTCTCTGGCAGGGAGGAGAGAGTGAACTGCTGACAGGTGAAGTGGTCCCTGGGCCGCTGGGGGGGGAGGGCTGGTGCTTCCCTCCGCGGCAGTGGCGGCCCCCTCAGGTGGCACCTGCCTGCAGACACCCAGCTCGGACAGCCCGGGGGGCACCACAGCCACGGAGGGAAGCACCGGGCTGTCGCGCGGCTCAGGCAGGCAGGCTCCGGGGGTGGGGGGAGGGAGAAATCAGGCATGCCGCTTTTCTTGGGTGGCGCCTGCCTTCCCGGGCTGCTGCCAGGCTGCCTGCAGGGCCCCTGAGCTGCACGGAGCCTGGTGCTCTGCTTCGCGGCTATAGGGCAGCAAACTAAAACTCATCCAAGTTTGTTGCATCCCAGGTCATTAAAGGCGCATTATGCGGCTGAATTTGCTACAGCACCTGGAATTAATGCGCAATACGCCACCAACGCATGCAAACACCAACACCATTAAAAGTGGTGCAAAAGCATTTATCCCACTTTAAAATGTCGTGTGCACCTCCCCCCCCCATTTCATCTATACATGGCCTTACACGCAAGAAGTTTAGTGTCATAGCAAACAAGAAAGCAAAGGCCTGACGCTTTGCTGAGACTGGGGGAAGGCAGCTTGCTGCTTGTCCTGCAAGAAACCAGGCAGTGGGCCTTTTCAATGCAAGAGAATATGCAAGAGGCTCCCCCACACCCAAGGGTTATTCAGAAAATCAGTGGCAGACTAGAATTAAGTCTCCTACATCCCAGTCCAACTCATTGATCAAAGGACCTTACTTTTTTTTTTTTCCCAGTTACGGTAAATGGAAACCATCTAGCTGAGAATCAAAGTTTAACGGCAATACAGTCATTCTGGGGGAGACATTCCTTCCTCAACAGGGAAACAGCAGCATGGTGTAGTTTTTGAGCCTGTTAATCTTTCAGATGCCTCTATATGGACATAATTGGTTTGTCCATAATCCCCCCTCCCCATTACACACACATATTTAATCAGCTAGATATTCATCAACAGTCTGCTGCCTGATTCAAAGCTGAAAGATGCTATTTTATAGGTAATGCCATGTTCTAGATTTTGGATATTTGACACGCAGAAGTAATAAAGTGTTTTTCAGGAATTTACCCAGGAACAGTCATAACAGGTGCCTGCAGTTGTGAAGCAGTTACTTATTGTTTGTGGCTGGTTACTGGCCTGACCTTAGAAGACAGCACTCAAGGAAAAAGAGAAGATGAAGAAACATCTCTGGGACCTTAGTGTTTCCGGAAAGCAAAAGTTTTTAAGTCTGTTGCATCTGAAATAGTGCTCCACACAAGAACAACAAGAGCATTTCTTCAGTTGAAAAGTGAAAGGAAAAATAGCACCTTGAAAAAAAATGAGTACAATTACTCTTCACCTGGGAGAAGTGCTCATCACCGAGAAGTATGTTTATGGTGGGGGGGGCAGGAGAAACGGTTACAAAACTAAGAAACTGCAGATGCTTTCAAGTGTAAGTTGCTAGGAAACAAGCTCAAAATGCTGGCTCATCAGCTCCGGGGAGAAAAATCTAAGGGGGCTTCAAGAAGACCGTGCTCCTTCAGCCATGAATGGCCAAACATAGCCTCCTTGCATCTTCAGGGCTTCAGCCATGAAAAAAGAGACTTCCCTGAAAGCTCCTGTTATCAATAGCCTTAAAGAGCCTGAAAACCTCTCGAGGGTGACGTGACACGATAGCCGCTGGTCACTTTGGGCTGGCTTGCATCTTTGTCCAAGGAGTGAAATAAAGCCCTCTTCACCACCGCCCTGCTCAGCAGACAACACCTATGCTGACACATACGGCCCTGCCACGCATGTTTCCATATGTGCATTCATGATCGGTCCCTAACCTCCACCAGAATAGCTATATGGTTATGACGGGGACAGAAGAAGAACGCTGCCATTTTTTTAAGGGCTTCAGGAATTTACTTAATTTCCTCCTGGAAACAAGAGGGGAGAATACACAGAGAGCGTATTTTTGTTTTCTCTGTCGGTACTGTGCCTAATACAATAAAGACTTAACCGTGGACGAGGGAGGGGAAAAAATGACACATCTATTATATAATGAAACTTTACTGAAACGAAAATGAATAGCTAGAATAACTATGTACAAATTGAAAATATAAAAATAAATACAAAATGTAACAAAAATAAAAATGTAAAAAAAACTGGTTATTTTTTAAATCTTTTGGAGACAGTCAATTCACTCCTCACTGGCCTGTGGGCTCATCCCCGGCGAGTTCTGCCCATGAAAGTTTTCTGCAGGAAGGGAGGAAAAGAGAAGAGGAAGAGGAAGAGGAGGGAGGCTTGGCACACAGTCAAAAAAATGGACTTTTGCCCCCCCCCCCGCCCCGCGCGCACACACAGGGTTGATGGGACATATTACCTAAATATCAACTTGGGATCCTGCATCTCCTGGCTGCCAAGTCTGCAGCATCTTGGCTGCAGGCAGCATCTTGGACTCACGGCTCTGGAACGGAATGAGATGCAGGTTCAGGTTGCCCGATTGCAGGAAGTCGTATAACTCCTTCCCTCCGAACTTTCAAACTAGTTGCAGAAAACTTAGCGTTCTGCTGATATTGTCGGAGCTGTCAGGAGCCCTGGCCACTGCACTGGCAGCTGATGGTGTGTGAAGGGGTCACAGCAGGTGGAGGGTACCGGGGTTGTGGGGAGGCTGGAGGACAGGAGGGTACATGGGTGGTGGGGGTAGGACATAGACAATAGGTGGGGGGAGGGAACAATTAAGTGGTGGTAGAAAATTATATTTCTTTCCCCTGTCATTTTTATATTAATAAAATTTTAAAGTAATAAAAAGGGCAAACAAACAACCAACCAGACATGTCCCTACACTACGTGACTGTGGAGGGACGGGTGAGGAGTGAAAGAGGGTAAAAAAACTCACAGCACCGTCTACTGGCTAAAGGCCAGAACACCGCGACCCCTCGTGGCGATGGGGATTAATTTAATAGACTTTCATAGACATCAGGGCTGGAAGGGACCTCGGGAGATCATCGAGTCCAGCCCCCTGCCCAAAGGGCAGGAAGTCAGCTGGGGTCATAGGATCCCAGCAAGATAAGCATCCAATTTACTCCTGAAGGTGTTCAGTGTAGGTGCTTGAACCACCTCCGCTGGCAGACTGCTCCAGACCTTGGGGGCTCGGACAGTAAAGACATTCTTCCTTATGTCCAGCCTGAAATGGTCTTGCAAGTAGTTTATGACCGTTTGACCTCGGCACCCCTTGGGGAGCTCTGGTGAACAGACGTTCCCCCAGATCCTGGTTGTCACCCCAATCAACTTATAGTTGGCCATCAGATCACCCCTGAGCCTGCGCTTTTCCAGGCTAAAGAGCCCCATGGCTCTCAGCCTCTCATTATAAGGTCTGTTTTCCTGACCTCTGATCATGCACGTGGCTCTCCTCTGGACTCTCTCAAGCTTCTCCACATCCTTTTTGAGTTGTGGAGCCCAAAACAGGGCGCAGTACTCCAGCTGCGGCCTCACCAAGGCCGAGTACAAGGGGACAGTGACGTCTCGGGATTTGCTTAAGAAGCATCCATGGATGCAAGCCAGCGTTTTGGTCGCTTTACTAGCCGCAGCATCGCATTGCAGGCTCATGTTCATCTTGTGGTCAGTGATGATCCCCAAGTCTCTTTCTTCTGTAGTGCTAGCCAGTGTAGCACTGCCAAGACTATAAGGTTGCTCCAGGTTTTTCTTCCCAAGGTGGAGAACCTTGCATTTTTCAGCATTAAAAACCATCAGGTTCTCGTCCGCCCATTTGCTGAGCCTGTCCAATTACAAGTCTTTGGAGTCCTGGCTGTTTGCATGAACAAAATCCACGCTTGGAGCGGTGTAACATGAAAGCGTGGAAAATTTATACATCTCTGAGCAGTGTTAGTTTAAGGCACTACATGGACTTTAAAGCAACGTGAAATCCTGGGTCGTGCAAACACAAACGCAATTGCGTTGACGTAAATGGGAAATTTAGTTTCGTCTACACATACTTGTAGGCACTAGTATTACATTACATTGAGATAGCCATACTGTACCATACCATGTCATATCACACCTCAGAGGGGATAGCTCAGTGGTCAGCATGTCCCAGAACTACTCCTGCCTCTATGGCCTTTGCTCAGGCCTTATTAAAGACACAAGCTAGCTTTTCTTTGGCACATACTATTCAACATTCAAAGACAGTAAATGCGTACAAGCGTGATGGAAGAGAGGCTTAAGAAACCACACCAAAAATCACAGCAGCACAAAAAGGTGAAATAGTTTCACATTTATTTTCTCTCACTCTTGAGAAGGAATTCTGTTATGCCCATACATCTAATGCAGGGGATTGTGTTGTGCTCATAAATTGAATGAAATCCCAACTACGCAAAATATCTTCACACGGAAAATCCCTTCACTGACAGGAAAAAGGCACTCTTTGGAGAAATGCTAATTCCTTTCCACACAAATGCTAGGTCTTTGAAGGGCTATTGCTGAAGTTAGAAGGAATCCCTTTGGGATGCCATCATTCACCGAGAAAGAATTTGAGAAAAGCCCGATCTGATCTTCCAAACACTGCTTGCATCTACTGACTAAACACAGGGACCAGGGATACTTTTGTCACACCCAGTATGTTATTACACAACTGAATGTACAATAGGATTACCTATTGTCAGAGACAAGTTAGTGGACCATATAAATCAAATGGCCTTGTCAGGTGTAGCAATACAGACAGGCCAGTATATCAACCACTGCATCCTTTGTCCAGCAGTATATAAAGCTAGAAACTTCAGAAGACAAAATAGACCTTTCTCATCTTTTGAGGTTTTGATCTGACCTAGAACCATATATTACAGAAGCAGATTAGCCGTATGAAAGTGGCACCTTCTTGAAACACAAGGAATGTCAGATTCAGGAACCGGCTGCTCTCTTTGCCAGATGGTCTGGTTGGTTTTAAATATCTTCCGAGGATCTCTGTAAAAACCGATCTTCAGATGCTCTCCTGCAGAAGTGTACAGCAAGCGTAGGGACTGGAAGCAGCGTTCATCGCGTGCTGTCATCACTAAGGTCAAGTGCAAAGAATGGAATGGGAGTACGTAATACAGGGTCTGAAAAAAGGCATCTCAAATGATGCATCTCTTACAGGAGGCTGAAAAAAAGAGGCCATCAGACATGACATGCAGCACTGAAACTCAACTATTTATTTACTAATGAAGAAATCTCATTTTGGATCAATATAACCAATATCAGTTACCAAGGATACTCTATGAAAAAATAAAATGGCACAATGGAATAAGGCCATGGGAGAGAGAGAGATTTCTTTCAAAAAAAAGAAAAAAACAGAAAAGAAGTTTCCATAGTAGATGAAGTATAAATACAGTGTTGAAAAGATGCAGCTCAGCATACAAAAACAACTCTGTTGCTTGTTGTCAATTCACAAAAGCCTGGAATATTAATTCAAGCATTGCGTGTTTTGATCTCATGAGTGGAAAGCTGCTCAGTAAAGACAAAAGATGGCAAAAATTACTGGCAGGTGATCTATAAATACATATTTCCACAGGCCTTCATAAATATTTTGAAGAGCTGAATTCTCCTAAACGGCTTCTTTTAAATTGGTTCATGCCAGAAATCTTGACAATTGAACACTGACAAACTTCCATGTATGGTCTCTGCCTTGGCGTATGGTTTAACAGAGCAGGACGAGCTGTGAATGTCACTTGACATCGTGCAGGAGGCAAAACACGGGCTCTCTGCTATTCACACCAGTGTGCAAAGGAAAAAATGTCCATGCTGCGGCATGTCGGGGCTCTGCACTGCACACCTTCCACAGCTATATCTGTGACAGTACCTCCATCCTGTCTTACCTTGTTAGTGAGCAGCTTGCTGTGTAGAGGAGACAGCACCTGTCCTGCTCTAAAGGTGTCTTACAGTTAGAGATGCTTTTTTGGTAGAATCAACATGAAGAGATGACTGGTTCCTCCTGTCAGCACCTTTCAGCTCCTTGTGATCTGACAGCCTAGTTCATCTCTTGGACCAAACACTTGGGATGCTGTTGTATATTCAAATTAAAATGGAATAGAAACCAGCTATAAAGTTGTTATACATTTTCAAGCACTAACTTTGCAGCTGGTTGGCTCTTTTTATAGCTGAATAGTCATTTTTATCTTGTGATAATTACCACACAGGTGTGGCTGATCAAAATGTATTGCACAATTCACCAGTTAATGGCGTAATATATACAATGTGTAGCAGGGGCCCTGTCGTAAGCCTTTGGATGGCTTTTCCATAGCTCGACGGGTGCAATTCCTGCTGCAACAGCCCCTACCACTTTGGCTTGTTTTCTGGAGCTAAATAAGCCACAAACCTAACGTTTCGTGTATGAGAAGTACGGCTGGATTGCTCAGGTAGCAGAGAACAGGTGCATGCCACATGGACAAATTGCACTTTGTTGAACTTAAAAACAGTAGGCGGAGACCTGGGTTTAGTGGAGCCTTGTTTCTCGAGCCCCATTCTCCTTGTAAGCTCCCTCCTATCTCGCTCTGTCTCCTGCACATCCACATATGCTCCCTGCCTTACACGTGGAGCATCTCCAGCAGACCAAGAACAGGGGCATGCGTGAGAACTGCCTCCATCGGATTTAACGGGGCTGCATGTTCCCCTACAGAGGGAGGATGCCATGGGGGAGAGGAAAGGAGGGCTCTAGCCATTGCACATGTGCTTGGCAATGCTTATGGAGCTCAGATCAGGCCAGAAAACCTGTCTTCATCTTTAATGCCGAAACACGTTGTCAATTCCTGCTCCTCTAGCCTTAGGGGTTTGTTAGAGCCCCTGCAAAATCGTATCTGCTGCCTTGCTGATGCTCTTTGAGTTCAAGTCAGCTCGAATTGAAGACCTTGCCTTTTCTTTACAGGAGCCAGCTTGCCTTTCCCCCATCAGATTGTATTCATCGTGATGTTTTATCATTTCATTTTCAATGCTCATTTCAATCGATATCCCAGGGATTGCCGAATGGCTCACTGGCCTATAATGCGCCTTTCAGACCACACTCAACACCATCATACCTTAGTGCTCTTGTAAGTAGTGTGGTAAGACATATGACTAACATCTATCATATGTTGTTTGTTCTACTGCTGCCTCCCCAGGGGGAGAAGCGTGTGCAGTGCGCTGCCTCGTCTGGGATTTTTAAAAATGTAAAATATTCATTAAAATAGTTAAACGATAAACACACACACATAGCCTATGGGACATGTAGCAAGGCCAAAGATGTGGCTCTCGCACTTGGAGTGCAAGGCCCATACACTTGCTGGTCTTAAACATTCCCGTTTGTTTCAGATCCTCCTCTTTGATACTTCAACCACAAGCGTTCAGGATTTGGCTTTGATGCCTGATCCAAAAAGCAAAAGCAACAGCTTGCACTTGTTATTTATAGCCAAAAGATAGATTATAGCCATATTTTACAATTGTTATCTTGCTTACAAAAAAGTCATTTATGGCTCACCCCAAGTCCTGGGGGAGTTGGAAAGAAGGAAGGAGTTACACTCGTGTGATGGGCTGCATGCCAAAAACTTTCTGTTCCCACGTGTTTCATTTACATTTCGCTAATTCCTCTAGACTCTACAGCCAAAAGATTTGTACCACAACAAAGGGAGAAAATATAGACAGGGAAGTTCCTGAGTCTGAGTGTGATTTTATACCTTCATTGGCAAAATGAAGGTCTGCTTTCCAGATACGGCTACATTTGCTGTCTCAATGGGGCAAATCCTAGCGACTGCAGTTTTTACTGTGACGCAGACCAACTGGGACAAGTATGAATGTCGGTTTTGGCATTTACATGGCCGTGCTACGTTCACGATAAAAATATCTGCACTTTGTCTCCACTTGTAGGAAGCGCATGTAAGTTGTCTTGTCAAATAAACGCATAAAATCCCCAGATGACTGGGGTCATGCAGGTAGTTTTGGGAAGGGGTGCTGAATACCTGCCGCCCCCTTTCTTCCTCTTAGACAGGTGGGATGTTCAGCATCTCTGAAGCACCAGCCCTGGAAGAATCCATTCAGTATGACCTTTTCTACTGTGGTGTTAAAAAAACATCAACTCGGTCAAGCTATCAGATGATGATCATCACTGATAGACCTTCAGTGTTGGTCCTGGAGTCAAAATCCAGTGTAGCGCTACTGAAATCAGCAGAATTGTATGGGGCTAAAACTCTGTAGGATCAATACTAGGGCCACAACATCCATATATTTGCCTGTCCTGCCCTCTTTTGGAGCACGGTTTTTTTGACGTTCAAGAGCACATTCCTATGTTTTAGAAGTGAGAGGGGGAAAAGGGGTTGACAGAATCCTCACACGACTAAATTACTTGGACAAAATGTACTTTCCCCTATAGTTCTCAGCCAAATTGCTATTTTAGCAGAATAAACTTCAAACCATTGATTTTTTTTTCTATGCATAGATTCATGAGTTGATTCAACCTTCACTATTTCCTAGGGTATATGCTTACAATTCAAGCTATTAAAAATGTTGTAAGGAAAAAAACTAATTAATCTCATGTGATATCCTTAGCACAGTGAGTGGTCTGAGCCTCTTTAAAGCTATTTCTACTCTTCCCCATATTTCATCAAGATGTACTGCAGGCATTCATCAAACCAGATGAGTGCTTGGTTGTGGGATAAAAGTGACAATCCTTGAGGCACTCAAAGAATTCATGCAAAGCATACTAGAAAGGAAATAACTAATGTTCGCATTCAGACTTAAATGACATCTTTTTTTTAGTTTTGTCACTGGGACAGGCGCTCTCCACCCAGGCTGTTGCGGGGGGCGGGAGGGGGCTGGAATGGGGCAGGGGGGAATGGGACAGATGGCATCTCCATTAATAATAATTAAAAAAAAAAAAAGAAAAAGCCTTCTTGCCTAAAAGCAGCAGTATTGTCTCAGAAAATCCACACCTGGATCTAAAGATTATGGGATAAACAGTACAAAATATGACTATCATGTCCTTCCAAAGGAAGCATTTGAGCCTTCACCCCAAGCCAGAGAAAAGCCTTTATCACACAGAGCTCTACAAGCCTTTGCCCTGGGATTTCGGAGACCTGCTCCCCTGCTGGCTTCAGCCAGAATCTGGCAGGATTAAATCCAGGACCTTCATCTTTCAGTGCGTTAGGCTCTCACCTGTAAAATGGGGATAACAGCACTTCCGTACCTCACCAGGGGATGACTGGAGTGAATACTTTGCACTGTGGGGCACACAGGTACCATGGTGATGGGATTAAGCATATTTAGAAAGTTGCTTTTAAAGATGGAACTACATCCTTCCCAAACCACGCAGAACAAGACACACAGGTCAGCAGACCCTCATTTGAAAAAAAAAAAAATACTGGAAAAAAAAAAAAGTGTTGAAACAGAATTTTAAATGAAGTTACCAGAACCTGGGTAATTATTTTAAGGATTATTTTTAAATTGCATTTTTAATCACTGCTGGGAGGGCAAGAAGATGCAAATCTGGCTACACCCCAGTAGTGCACACTGTTACTGCTTTTAACTTTGGATGCATCCCTATGGCAGCACAGTTAAATTGCCTCCAAGTCCATGTCCTCAATCGGCTTACGAAGCATTGAAACAGAATGAAGACGCTGCTTTGTAAAATATTCACGTTTATCCTTTGCAGAGGAAATGAACACCGCCCCCCCCAAGAAAGCCTGAGACCAACTGTCAACTACCTTACATACATTTCCATAATGACCGGACTTGATGATCTTATAGGTCCCTTCTGGTCCTTCTTCCCATGATCCTATGATCTGACGAACCACCCTCCAGCCCAGGGTCTTGACTCCCTTCTCTGAAACCAGTCAGTCCTAGACGCTTCAGACCAAGGTGCCGGAGCCCCTGCAATACGCAGATGTAGGGAAATCATCCCAACTCCCACACCCACCATCTTCACCTCTACTAGAGACTGTCCCTGAAGCAGGTGGTTTAACATCCCTTCCACAATGTATGGTCATGAATCTGGGTATTTTGATAGCCACACATTCATCCACAAGCACCAGCAGTGACCGCTGCGACATGAGAGGTCATTTAGACATTTTAACATCAGCAGCTGTCTGCAAGAAGGATGTGTCCTAAACAAGTGAAAAGGTCTGCTTTGTGCTTGGTATTATTTGACCATGAAAGAAGTTCTGGCACTTGCAACTTGTGACTATGAAATCCAAATTGGAAATAAAACTTTGAAAATGTCAAAATGCCCTGTTATAAAATTTGGGAAGTGGTAAGTTTTGATTTTTCAATTAAAGCTGTAGCTTATATTAATTTCTTTTTAATGTAAAGTGATCAAAATCAAAATGAAAAAAAACCTTTTTTTGGGGAATATGAAATCACGATTGACCCAAAATACTTTTCTTGGCAATACTGTTTAATAAATAGATTATATATAGCAACTTTGTTCCCCTGTACCGGTCCCCGGGCCCACTGTTTGAGTAGCATGGTGCATGCATTCTCCAAAACAAGGAGAACTTTCTATTGAACGTATTTCTAAACAGAAATTACACATCAAATAGATCAAAACAACCAAGGAATCATGTTCTCAGCAGACACTTTAGAAATGCTTAGGAAGGAAAAAAAAGGATTTGAAGGTAATGGAGGCTAGTCCACTCCCCTGCTGAACACTAATCCCTTGATGCCTTAGCTAAAAGTCCCCTTACAGAGCTGAGAAAACCACTTTTTCCATTTTCAAATTGAGCAAGGCTACAATGTTTCTTTAGCCTAATGACTTAAAAGATAAGGGTGCAATTAAAGGGCCTGCGCCAAGAGCGTGGCTCTCAGAAAACATGTTGAACATTCATATGATGTGTGGTCTCAGAGCTGATAACATTCAGGCCCACTCATACTTTACATGCTCACGGTTAGAGCTCTGCAAAACACAGTGGTTTTGAATCTAGCCACTAGCCAAAGCCCCAAACCAAATATTTTTAGACCTTGGGGAAAGTTGGATCCCTACCATACTTCATTGCCCAGCCTCACTTTTACTTTTCATGCATTATCATCCAGAACAACCCCAATGTGAAACAATGCAATTGCCAAATTTCGTAAAACGTGACTTTTCCTTTTATGCGATCCCCTGATGGCAACAGGTCACTCCCTCACCCCCATTTTGGGGAGCAGACACTCTGCTTCAGGCATGGAGCTGAAGGCTGCAGATTGGCGGTGGTATCGGCTTTTAGTTTCTGGTACATAAATGCAAATACATTTAAAAATAAAATAAAATAAAAATCAAACAAAGCTGCTGCAGAACATGAGCCTCAGCAACTAAAAAGCAGGAATCCCAGTGTTAGGACAGCAGCTGAGGACTCCCCTTACTTTTTTAAGACTATTGAGTTTTAACTAATTTTGCAAAACTGTAAATTTCATATGGGTTCTACACCAGGCCATGATCATTTAAATGACTAATTTTCATAGATTTCATAGATTTCATAGACATCAGGGCTGGAAGGGACCTCGGGAGATCATCGAGTCCAGCCCCCTGCC